>NW_012154174.1:5873206-5878143 GCF_000956105.1 Propithecus coquereli
AGATGGAAATAAAGGTTGGGAGAGGAACACCGTGGCGTGGCTGTTTTTCTCTCAATCTTAGCCCAAGAATAGAAAAAACCTTTGGGGCTTTATGCATTCACCCCACCCATCCCTAACACAGCAATGAACTAGAACTGTTGACACTGATTAAAACCAGCAGTGTGTATTGCAAACCTTCTCTTTGGCTACAAACTACAGATACTGGGAGGGAATTTCCCTAACACCTGCAGGTAGCTTCCGTTTGAGAGTACTCAGCTGATACACAAAGGTACAACACTCTAAATAGAACAACAGGATGGGAAATACAGATATGCACAGTTGACCCTTGAACATGGCATGAACTGCGCCCGTCCACTTACACGTGGGTTTTCTTCTACCCCTGACACAGCAAGACCAACCCCCCTCTTCCTCAGCCTACTCAATGTCAAGATGATGAGGATGAAGATCTTTATGATGACCCACTTCCACTTAATGAATAGTAAATAAATTTCTTTTCCTTATGATTTTCTTAAAGTTGCCCTTGGATTATGTGTTTAAAATAAATGGCGAAAATCCCTTCATGATTATGGAGGGAAGCAGCAGCGCAAGGTGAAAACCGGCCCCAGGATGTGGCCTCTCAATCCACACACAAGGATAGTAGCCCATGCATTCTTCATCTTCCTCATTCCCTGTCTTTCTACCTTGGTAAAATTATTAATATGATATAGAAATATGTGATAAAATATATTTGCATGTTTATCACCCATGTTGGTAACACAAATATATTTGCCTGACTGATGTCTCTTTTTCTCTATCACGGCATTTTACTTTAAAACTTATCAAACCCATACTGGATAAAAAGACACATTCTAAGGGCTACGTGTATATCAACTATCACCTCCCACACCTCGTAAGTGACATTCATTCATGTTACCTGCATCTCAAAATCCTCAAATATGGTCTCCAAGAATGTTTTCCACCAAGTACTCTCCCCTAGTCTTTCTCCTAATTCCATCGTCAACGACCGAGATCCAAAGAGAGAGAGGAAACAGGGCCAATAATGTGTTCCTGTATTATTTATAAATTTCAGGCACATGTGAAAGATAGGAACAGGGCTAAATTCATTATATTTGTTTCTACTTTTCAGAATTATTCACATCTGTATGATCGCGTAATTGTTTCTTCTATAAAGTTATTGGAGTAATTTTGCTGCGTATATTCCCGATCAATTCCCCCTCTCAAGGGCACAGTTGAAAAGTGATATTTGAAAACGGCCTCTGATAGATTGCATGGTTAGTCAGCAGCAGAGACAAACAACCTAATCCAGCACAAATTAGTTCGGCTGCCAGCAATAGTTTTATACAAAGATGTAAATTATGTTGTCAAAATCGGTCGCTTTCTAGCTTGCTGCTCAGCTAACAAGAAACCACTTTGGCTGATAAAGATGAACACTAAGCTTCCCACTCTTACAAATTTGCAAATCTGCCATTTCAGCATTCTGTTAGCCACAAACAAACAGCCTGCTATAATTGCTTCTTTTCTTCCGTGGTGGTATTTTTCCTCCTTGCGAGGTTCCTTCCAGGCTGCTCTTGAAAATAACAACAACAACAAAGCCCAAAAGCACCACAACAATAAACACTAGCAACTCCCATGCTAGAATTTAAGGAAAAGCTGAGCTCCTTTACTCAGGCCCCCTCCGCTCCCCACTCCCCCTACCCCAACCACCCACCCAGCCTGTTCGCCTCAGCACAAGCTGTGTGCAGACCCTGACAACACCACCCCACAATACTGCTATCTAAAGAACTGAGAAGGCAGGAAAATTCTTGGCTTTAATGGAAATGAAAATATTCTTTCAGCTTTGAACAAGAATTGTCTTTGACAGGACCCCATCCATTCTTTATTTTACAAACTCCCATTCCAGGGAAGGGAGGAGAGCGGTGCACACTTTCAAGGGGCCCCAGCAGCAAGCTCTACCAGGCTGCCTGTGTTAAATTGGAATCAGATAGATCTAATGCCGGACTGAAAATAATAACGCATTATAACGGTAATTATATCCAGCATAAGTCAAATAAATAAATTATAAATTACAATTACCCTTTAAAGTTGCTAGTCTCACTGTTTGCTTTACAATTAACTGCAGGTGCTTCTGCATGTTTTATTACAGTCCCAAAGTTATATATTTGAAAGAATGGTACAGATGATTCCTGTTTATTTGTTAAATTAAAGCATTGTTGGTAAAATTACGGCTTAATTAATATTATGGGTACTGTATAACAAAATAGTTTACCTTGTACATAATTTATTTCCACATGCGTATCTCAGCCTAGACCCATTACAGCTCTAAGGCAGCTAAAATAAAATATTCCTCCTTTGCTGGCATTTTTCTAAATAGCAGTTCACTAAATCAATATTATTCACTTGGTATTTTTAAAAGCAGTGTATCTTAATAATTACACAGCATTAGAGTAGGCAATAATTTTACTTGCTAAGCATATTAAATTTAGCAAACCATCAGTCAAATAGTTTGTTCTTTCTCAGAATGGGTAAGCAGTGAGTGAGTTTGGAATCATGTTCCTTTGGTATAAATGTCACACAGAGTTTAAGAATGCGTCTGTGACTCCCTAAGCCAGCCCAGCACTATATATCTTTATTAGTTTCAGTGGTCAGTGCAGTGACCAGTTGTTTATTCTCATTACTCAAGACAAGGTGAGCCACTTGGTAGTGACTGCAATCACAGCTAAAAACATATGACTTGGCAGAAAGTAAAAACTGTAGACAAGGCTACACGCACAATGGCCTAGAAGCCTGCTCCAAACAGGGAGATGGGAGGAAGGATGGAAAAGAAGGTAACTAAACATACACACACCATTTTGTGCATCAACATTTGATCTGTCTTGACCCTCTTCTCTTTGGGGTATCTTATATTTTTTCATTAATTCATTTTTTCTTAATTCATTGTAAAACACCACTAATTTCCTATTTTCCCTGTCTCTGTTCATGTCTGAATTTATTCTTTCTCAAGCTCACAGAAAATGCATTACGAAGCTTCTTTCTTCTTCTACCACCCCCCCAAATAAAATAAATCCCCCTAAAAAAAATCACACTCCATTCTCTCTCATAAACACACATGCATGTGCACACACAGAGCTTCTTTTTCAGAAAATCAATTCATTCTCTGCATGAAACCAAAGCAGGCAAATTTTGCCTGAGCTGTAGGCAATTGCCAGCACAACCAAGTCACGACTTGATTGATGCATTTGAAGATGCCATGGCCCTTGGATTATGTGTTTAAAATAAATGGCGAAAATCCCTTCATGATTATGGAGGGAAGAAGCAGCGCAAGGTGAAAACCGGCCCCAGGATGTGGCCTCTCAATCCACACACAAGGATAGTAGCCCACGCATTCTTCATCTTCCTCATTCCCTGTCTTTCTACTCAGAGGAAGCCCAGACTTCTCCTTCCCTGGGCCCTGGGAGAGGACACATCAGATCAGGGCCCCAGAAGAATCTCAGAGGCATGTCCTCTTCAGGTCTAAGCCACACTCATCAGTGGTTCAAAGAGCTTACAAACCTCAGAGAAATGTCTGATGAACTTCTATGCCCAGGCAGGACATGTAAACCACTGATTCATCAGCCTCCTCTTCTTGGGCAGCACAGACCTGCTCCTACCACCAAGAGAGGGCAGTTATCTGGGTATCTGCCCAATGACTGCCAAGGTACATACCAACAAACACTGGGCAGAATGGCTTATCCAGGCATGGAAAAGGGACATCTTCCTGGGAGAATGGGGATGGGGGAGGACAAACAAGTCATTCATTGTAACCCACCAACAGAACAGTGTTTCATTACCTACTCTGTCCCAAGCATTGTATTAGATCCCGTGGAGAAAGAAGTATACGGCAGACACACACGTGTAAGAAAAGGATAACCACAAAGTTCAAAGTTAAGCTCAAAATGGCAATAGAAGAGAGACCACAAAGTCATAAGAATTAATTGTCAAATGAAATACCTACCCAGCAATTATTACAGGAGTAACTCACAGTCACTAAGATGGGGCATTTAGGGAAGAATTTACAGAAGAGATGGGATTTGAACTAGGTCTTGAAAAGCAATTCGAAATTGGAACGACGGAAAGGAAAGGGAATGGCATTCAAAATGCAGCAAGACTGTATGTACCAAAGGCTAAAGGAGCAGGGTTGCAAGGCATCAACCTCCAAGAGCCACTTCGGTACAACCAGGATCATGCATAAGGGTGCATGAAAGTATAACAACCTGCATTACTACAGTAGAAGCCCAGCACCAGCCAAAATCCACAGCAGAATCCATAACCATCGACCCGAGACCCACTTACATATGCCTAGGTTGGCAAGGCCGATATTGTTAAATGAAATGTTCTGCCTATGAGTCTTAAATGAAAGTATGTTCAGTTTTTACATATGTGCCTGAATTGCACATCTTTTATTCCATAACAAGTATATGTCATTCATTATTGTGCTTGTCTGATACTATTAATCAAGACTGAGGTAGAGCCAAAAAGTGACTGGCCTCTCTGATGAAAAGATGATCAACTTTGATCTGTGAATGTACCGTCATCCCAGGGGGCAGGCAACGTACACTCTGGGCCTTTACACACAAACACTCCTGGGTTCTGAAAGTGCTAGCCCAGGACTCCCACCAGCTGCAATGGGAGCAGACTCTGCACCCAAGATAAGCACAGATGATATAACATGGTGGGAAGGGTGGGCTAATGTTACTACAACCAAACATAAGTAAAGAAAGAAAAGGAACGGCTGGGCGCGGTGGCTCACGCCTGTAATCCTAGCTCTCTGGGAGGCCGAGGCGGGCGGATTGTTTGAGCCCAGGAGTTCGAAACCAGCCTGAGCAAGAGTGAGACCCCGTCTCTACTAAAAATAGAAAGAAATTAATTGGACAACTAAAAATATAGAGAAAAAAATTAGC
>NW_012154174.1:5879534-5947212 GCF_000956105.1 Propithecus coquereli
TTTTATTTTATAATGAATAACATCTTCATAAATTGGTAATTACTTACAAAGGGAAGCAAATGCCAACTTCCAGTCGGGACAGATGCAAGAAATGTTAAACAACAACATAGCAGGTGACTGCACTATAAGACAGCAATATAAGAGCAGCCTCAAGACAGTCCAAGATTAACTCCCAAAGAACATCCCATAGATGAGTACAGTGTGTCGCTATTCACGAAGCTCCTCCACATTCATCATCTCGTCTTCCTAGAAAAGGGGAAAGAGGTTTATTCTCCATGTTCTCATCTTCTAGCCATCTAGCCATCTTCTGGCACCTACTCCATCCTGGTGACCTCTCCTCCAAAGGAGCCAGAGGTTCAGACACAGCTAGACAGTGGTGCCAGGCTTTATGGAAAAAACAGAAACAGCACTTAACTTCAAGAACTGTGTGTGAGTGAAGGAGAAGGGAGCCCGTGCAGCGATTCAGTGAGACAGAGCAGAGTTGTGAAAAATAGGCAAGAACAAGATACAAGGCCATCAGGTGATGCGGTGGTTTGGCTGGAGCAGAGTGTGTGGACAAGGAACACCACGAGAGAAGTCCAGAAGGAGAAGACTGAGGGGAGCAGCGAATGCTAAGCTAAAAAGACTGCACTTGGTTCAGTGGCAGCCATGGAAAGATTCTGAGAAGGAGAACAGCACAATAAAAGCAGCATCCTGGGAGAATACAAATGACTTCATTAGAGTGTAGATTTATGCTGCCATTTAATACAGAAGGGGACACTCAAATATACAGAATTGGCCAAGTTCTCCCAATATGGGTGAGACACAGGCTGCCACAAGGTACTCCCAACCAGCCACTTACTAAATGATACAGCCTCACTCCTTCACTAAGAAGTTGCAGTTGGGGAACACCTTGGCGGCCTTCCCTACATGTCCTTATGCTGCCACCCTGGCCTGTGCATGCTCCCCAGTGTGCTGTCCCATCCAGAACTGTCCACGAGCTGGATCTTACCTGAATGCCTTTATACCAGAATGCGCATGCCTTGGAGGTGACTATAGCTTATCTGATAAAGTAACTGAAGCCAAGGCCACAGTGGCTGATGAAGCCACGGAGTCTCTCCCACACACACGCACCTTCATAGAGACAGTAATGGCCTTAAGCCAGTGGTTCCCAAACACCAGGGCCAGCCTGGATCATCCCAGACTCTGCCTCCAGAGAGTCTGCTAGTAGGACTGTGACAGGGCTCAGGTATGTGCATTTTTAGAATGCTTTCTTTCCAGGTGACTCTGATGTTTTGCCAGATTTGAAACTACTTGAAACCCCAAAGAGGAAAACAGGAACTTCAGACACCCTGGCAGAAACAATCCAGTCGTATATACTAGCCTTTCTAGATCCCTTCAAACAAAACCATACAAGAGGTATTCTACAGAGTCCTAGTGCTATGTCTCATACGTTCTGATTTCACCAATGTCGTGCTACAAAGGTAGCAGATTCATATGCATACAACTATCTTCATAAAGATCTCATTAAAGCAAACTGTGAGAAAATTCACATATAACCCACACTAAAATTAATTTTGCCATATTAATCAGAAAAGACTTAAACACAGTACAGAGGATTAAAAAAAGGTTTAAATTCTGTGAGGAGGTCTATGTATATATAATACCAAGCATAAACTACTATTTAACTCATAGACCCCAATCATGTGGTGTGGAGATTAACAACTTTTGGTCATCGGAGTACCACACCCTAATTTTTGCCATATCTCTACAGCAGTTGTACTGTTATGTGCTTAATATGTTTTCCTTTAATTGACTCACTTTTCCTATTAACTCAGAAATTAAAACATGAAAGTTATAGAAATAAATGGATAGCCAATATTATTTAACAGAAGTCAATTATAAACATAAAAACAGTTATTAAAATTTTAGAAGTCCATTCTGTGTACCGCCTAAATTCATTTCCTATGCCACCCATAATCCAACACTTTGGGAAACATTGATCCAGAACCAACCATTTCATTCAACAGGAGAAGAAAGTGGAATTCAAGGTCATAAAGTAATTTGACTAAGGTTGCACAGACCCTAAGTAGAAGAACCATAGCAATGGTCTCCTAATTCGTTGCTCATTAATGTTTATTCCTACACCATGACTAGTCAACTGATGCATTAACAGCAAATCACTGCCATATTTTCATTAAAACAAGTATCCTAAATATCTCTACTCAGCAATATTTAGGGATTCTAGTTCAAACGATTTTGTTTATATCTGAAAGTAATTAAGTGATTTTTTTTTTTACTTTAAATGCAGCTGTCATACAGATTTTTCATTAATTCTTACTCTTCCCCTTGTACCAACAATGTTCTGTTTTTTACAGCAAATTTCAGAAAATTAAACTTAACACTTACAGGTTGATATCTCTACTTCAAAAATCTGAAATCCAAAATGCCTTAAAACTCAAAACTTTTTAAGAGCCTACATAACGCTCAAAGGAAATGCTCATTGAAGCGTTTTGGCTTCCAGATTTTCAGAGTAGGGATGCTCAACCAGTAAGTATAACACGAACATTCCAAAAATGTGAAAAAATTCAAAATCCAAAACACTTCTGGTCCTGAGCATTTCAGATAAAGTATACTCAACCTGTGTATACTCTTTGATGTTGCCTCCCATGTTTCACACAACACTATGTATATTTTTCAAGATATTAATATCTGGAGCAGTCAGACAACAGGTATATGACTCGGTGAGGGTTTGTCTCTGAGAGCTAGAAAACCACTGCAGGCTTCGGGGTCTCCTTCCTCAAGCCCACATCGTTAATTAGCAGAGATGAAGGAAAGGACCATGGCCATACCCCTCATCAACCACCAAGATTCACCCAAGCTGACTGGATGGCACCAGCTGATGAAGCACTTCACTCAGCAAGGGACAGTCCCCAAGAGAGGTCAAGGCTTGATAAGCACCTAACTACCCCTCCCCAGGGAGCAGCCAGCCTCCTCTCCCCCAGACACTGAACACAGACTCTCCATAATGGGCACATTCCTCCTATCTTGCTGGCTTCCTTAGGTTATCACAAGGATATCCAGTCTGTGATACCAAAAGAGAAGGGAAAAAAGCACCACCAGTGTCCACAAAGCCTTCTTGTAAATTAAATAGTGCATCACGAGTATCACAGCGGTTATCCGGTACATACGTCACACCATTGTGTGCTCCAGGCCGTGTTGTCGGGTAACTGTGGGTAAGCCCCCATCCCTTCCAGGAAGAGAAAAGGAAGCTGGGCTGGGGTAGGGGTGTGGGGAGAAGACGGGAGAGGAGGGAGATTTCTGGGAGGCAGAATGAGGGAGGAGAAAGAAAGTGCTAGGGTTTCTTTCTTCTCTTTTCTCCCCTAGTCTGTGGCATGAAAAAACAATGGCTTTTCTGAAGCACTGTGCAGACAAGGCAGCTCTGAAAAAAACTAATGGCCGTGATTAATGACAATGGGCTGGAGGAGAGTGGGGACACAGCCGCCACATACATCATCCCTTCCCGTCAGTCTCTGCTCCTCCCTGCCCCTCTTCCTCCTACCAGCAAGGCATTATAAAAACGTCTTATCTGCTCCGGACGCTTATTTTAGAGCGGAGATCGTGGCTAGACCCCCACCCAAAGGAAAAACAAAGAGGGAGAAAGAATGGCCAAAGAAAGGATGGCGCAAGAGGAAGGTAAAAGAGGAAAGAGCAAGAAAGAACGAGCGGGAGAGAGACAAAGAGGTGATAGGGTGAACAAGAAAATGGCATGTAAAATAACTATAAGATATTCCAGGGGAAAATGTGCAGGCTGTAATCATTCAAGATTTCAGCAACTTGACTCCTCACATGCTGAAGCCACATTTTCAAGGTCTTATCTGCCATATGGTTCCCTGTTTGGATGATTTATTAGGTGTAGAAAGCACACTGATAAATTTTACTGCATTTCCCTGAATAGGCAACCTATGGTGTCAATAACAAAGCTCAGGCGGCTTTAATGAAAACTGCAAGCACCAAAGGGTAACCATTTATTTATGAGTCGCTATAGTATTACTAGGACAAAATTTATCTTCCCTTCTCACGCACTCTGTAGAAACCAAATCTGGTCAAAGTAACAGAGATCACATCCATATGTCAGTGGTTTGCTAACATCTCCCCTGCATGAAACACTGGCTGTTGCTCTGGAGAAATTGTTTGGTGACCCATTTTGCATAAGAAATCTTATTTTTAGGAAAAAAAGAAGGCAAAACCTGAAGAACTCTGCAAACACCATAGCCTTAGCCATCACACCTAAAAGTGCTGCAGAATCCTCTTGTTTTTCTGTACCTAGAAAAATGGGATGGCTGCCCCAGGGGTAGGGGTGAAAAAAGAGAGGGTGATGTGCAGATGAGGAGGAGAGAGATTTAGAGATGTTGTCTGATCCAGAAATATTTTAAATTTCCCAGTCCATGCAACATTGTTCCTTTCTATCCACTCTGTTTCTTAGGACACCGGTCATAAAATAAATGAAAATCTGTATTCCCCACTCATTTCCCCATTCCCATCCCTGTCCCCCACTGCCCCAAAATGCCTCTCCTCTTGGCTAGTAGCTATCTGCAACTCTGATGTATGTGCTATTTTTGTAACAGAGAAACAATCCAACTTTTTAAAACTCCAAAGACAGCAAAACTAATGACCAAACTCAGGGGAGGGGGTGCAGGGGGTGAAGGGCAGAAGGGGATTGTAGAAGGGGGAAGACAGCCAGATAGCGCTCTCTTACTGTTTCATCTTGGGCCACGTTAACTGCCGCAACAAAAATATTTGGCCAGATTTTCAAGTCTACGGTTTTCCCTGCTCTGTAACATGCCTGTCCCGAGTGAAGACAGCCTTGCCCAGGAATGTCAAAAGAAGGAAGGGTAAAGAAGGAGTTCAACCACAATAGCATACGTTTGAGTAATGTTCTTAGCACAGCAAACCAACAAAAGCAAAAGCAAAGTTAAAAGGCTGGGCCAAGTCTTTGACATGAGCAAAATCTCAACCTTCGTTTTTTGTTTTTTTTTTTCCGCCAAAGTTAATACTCTGAAAAATGGCCTCCACTCGATGATTTTTACCTAGGTTGGTTTCGTTTTATCCTTTTTTTATTTTGCATAGCTTTTTCCTTGTTCTGCATCAATATTGTCTCTAATACTTTCACAGTGAGAAGGCATGAAAATCTGTGCTTATCCGTTCTTATCCATGCTATTGCCTCTCGACATCCACCACTTCAAAAATATACATATAATAAGTAAACAAATAGGCAAACTCTTCAGAAATCAGGACAAAAATAATCAACATTGTAGATTTAAAAAACCTCTTTTCACATCATACATGATAAACAACTAAAAGTCATCTTCATCAGTTCAATTACTGCCATCACTGCTTTTTAAAATCTGCTTAGTAAAATGGCATCAATTAAAGTTTAATGTCTTATAAAAGATCATTCAAGTATTATAGTAGAATTAAGAGGAAATAGGTACTGCTTGGGATCTGGCCATATTTTTAGAGTTTCTCAACCAGAGAGATTTACAAGAATATTCATTATTGCCCAGATTGCTTTCAATTCCTCCACCGGTTTATTAAAACAGGTAGGGCTAAAGGGCCTCGCACGGTTCAGAGCACATTCAACCAGCTGCATTTTCAGTTTGCTAAATATTTCAACTAGTCTTCAAAGGCATCGCACAAGTAAAACCTCGCACTTATTTTTCTACACACTTTCCCTCTTAATTTTTAACCCCCTGAGTATTTCCAGAGGAAATCTAATCCACACAAGTCATTTGTACGTAGCCCACACTGAACGGCATCTGAATTCGTCGTGTTGTTCCTAAGAGGCCCCATCCACCTTCTCTGCTGGCCCCTGCAAGGCTTTCATTCGTGCTTTGGAGCTCCCATTCCGGGGCAAATTAACAAACTTGAACCTTAAGGCAGCAGAGGGACCCAGGGAACAGGAGAAGGACACCGAAGGAACAGACATGGGGAGGGCACCTGGTCAGCGGCTCCAGGGCTAGAGGAAATCTCCTTTTGCAGGCTGACAAACAGGACCAACTCCCACAGCCGTTCAGGTTGTTCACTACCCAGTGGTGTTTGGTCAAAGGGATGGGTGGGGACTGAAATCCAGCCTCCACTCTGCTTGCCGAGCTCAGTTTGTGGCCAGAAGTTGCACCCACCCAGAAAAAGGGGGTGCCTTTTTCTAATTCTCCCGTAGGCACTGTATGGGCTACCTGCCGATAAAGTCACATTAAGAAAACAGGATCAAGCCAGTCACAAAAGGACAATTACCACAAAATTCTACTCACATGAGGTACCCAGAGTAGTCAAACTCACAGAAGAATGGGGGTCCCAGGGGCTGAGGGGAGAGGGGAATGAGGAGCTATTGTTTAATGGGTAAGGATGAAAAACTTCTAGAGATGGATGGTGGTGATGGTTGCACAGCAATGTGAATGTATTTCATGCCTCAGAACCGTAAATTCAGAAATGGCTAAAATGGTAAATTTTATGTTATATATATTTTACTACAATAAAAAATTAAGAAACCGGAGTCAACCAGTGCCAGCTACATAGCACTGTGGACTCCGGGATGAAGACGGTGCTCACAGACTTTCCACAAGCCCACGCCATCATTCCAACAACTGAGAGAGGACCGGGGCTGTGCTCACCACCAGCACCCAGCTACACACAGCCCGTCCAAACCACGACTCCGGATGCCCACCTTCCGCCCTCAAAGGACACCAGGGATCCAGGGCCTCTCTCTAGAGGTCCTTGCCCCTCTTACCTGTGTCCCCTCTGCCTGAGCACCTGGTCAGCACTAGCCTCTGTGAGCTGCCTCCCCCTGCCCACCCCACCTCGCCCAAACCCTGTAAGAACAGAGGCGCGCTCTCACCCACGTCCACCGCCGCCCCCCAGCAGAACAGTTCGTTCCTTCACACACGAAGTTTCCACCGGAACAAGGCCAGCTCGGGAAGGAGAAAAGTTCACGACTCCTGGGATCTGGAATTTGTGGTAAAATTGAGTCTACGCTGGGCCAAAGAAAGGGTTTGCTCTGAAAATTCACAATGTAAACAAGACTTGAGGGGAAAATGTTCAAGCAAAGAGCAGATATGATTCTGAAAGGTTTTACTTCAACGATATATTTTATGGAACATTTATTGCCTGTTATAAAGACATTAAAGAAAACTCATTGTGTCAGGACTAGGGAAACTGGTCCTGCCTCTGTCACCCAGACGTGAGCAAATCCCGCAAAGTCCCTCGTCGTGGTCGTGGTCTCCGCATCCATGGAGTTGGACAGAGACTCTCCAAGGTCCTTCTGGCCACCACGAGACTATAAAATTTATTTAATGTACTTCGTATATTTACATATGCCAGTGTGTGTGGGCATGTGATGGGGGCGTGTGTGGAGGGGCGTGTTTACGTGGGAGAGGAGGGTATGCTCGTGTGTGTGGTGTGGAGGGCATGTGGGGTGGGGTGGGGTGTGGTGTGTGTGTGATGTGCAGGGCGTGTGTGTGTGGTATGGGGGTGTGTGTGGCGGGGACTGTCAGAGACCGTCATGTGGATGTGCTATGTCTGTGTGTCTGTGTCTGTGTCTACACGTGTATTAATGAGGTCTGCTTCTGAGTGGAAAGAATTTGCCAGTTATTTCAGAATAGTTTCTATACTTCAAAGTGATAAAGCTGGAGCTAAATAGTGGTGATGGTTGCACAATACCGTGAATGTACCAAATGCCACTGAATCACACACTTTCCAATGGTTAAAACGGCAAATTTTATGTTATGTGTATTTTGTCACAATTTTCTTTAAGGATAAAGCTGTATTCTTTTAAAACGTTAAGTACAGTCACCGGGTTTGAAGCTATAATTTAGTCCAGTTTGTCCAAGTTAGCAGGATTTTGCAGTCCTAGAATACACTACGGGCTCCACACAGATGAGCTTCTGATGGAGGCCCGAGACCTTTGGGATGTGCCACACTCGGGCCAACTCCCAGAGACTGAGTGTTCTTTCTCTTATTGAGCCCGTAAAGTCTAACAGACTCACCTTCCACTTGCTAGGGAGGGCACGTCCCTGCCTACTGATGACCTTCTGGGCAAAATGTGACTATTGACGCCTGCCTCTACAGGAGGACTGAACAGAGCAGGCATGTTTGGGCCCGGTTCCACCTGATGCTCACACTCACGCTTCACCACTGCAGGACTCATCATGGCACACACTGAGGTCTTCCCATGAACCAGGCCTTTCCACAATGCTTAATGCTGTGGCAAACCTTTTTATCCCAATTTTGCAACTTTTTAAGCAAATGAAATGCTTATATGAACTTGACGATCAAGAATTTTCTTACAAAGGAGAAAAGTGCTGAATTCTCTTAAGATACCACATTTACTGTTTCTAGAACTAGGTGCTGGAGGGCAGAGATTGACAACTAAAAGAGGGTGGATGGTATGGCCAAAGATATTGTGCAAATGAAGCTCACTGGTAACTATTTTTTAAATCTCATTTTCAAAAATTGGAGTTTCCCAATCAATTGCCCATGACAAGAACCACAGTCCTTGACCCTTCACTCACGAATAGCCCTACAAATGAACGGTGCGTGTGTCCTAACAAAGCCCATTTCCAAGCAGTGGCCTCACCTCTTCACCAAGCCTCCCCAGGGCTCCAGGACATCACCGATTCTCAATTTGTAGTACAGATTTATTTGCAAATGACATCAACTCCTCTCGTGGCCTTTTAATAAGTCCGTTTTGTAAAGTAAATAACAAATTGTCTCTAGCAATTCAAATCTATGAGGTTTTTCTGTGGAGCTTACTGTTTCCAATATTTTGGGCTTGGTTCCTTGATTCTAACCCCACCTTCTGCCTAGAGAGGGCTGACTACATGCCAGCACAATCGCGGATGCTAATTATCTCAAGGGCAGCCAGTGTTCGGTTAAGTGCTGTGCAAGATCAACTGTGGCCCTGAACAAATCAGGGAGAACTAATGAGAAAAGGAAGGTGAGGCTATTTGAGGTGTACGTGCAAGTGACAAGACTGAGTAAAGTGAAGGGTCATTGCGCCAGACCAACGGTGGCTGGTGTTAAAGGTCTCTGGAGACCAAGGCTTGGAAAGTGGCCCGTAACCAAGACAGGCAACCCAGGCAGAAACAGTAACAGAAAGGGGTTCTTCGGAAGAAACAGTGAACAGAGAGGAGCTAGCCTCTGTGTGAAATGCAAACACGATCTGACTTCCTTAGCCTTATCTCTACGCAAAGGGTCATGCTCCCTACTTCGCAGCTACTGGCCCACACTCTCACATTGCTTCCCAAATTCATCAACTCTCAATCTGCTGTGTACAGATGGAAGACAAATTTGGGCTCCTGCCTGGGTTTTGTTGTTGTTGTTTTAATATAGAAAAATTGCATGTATTTAAGGTATACAACATGTTTTTATATACATGTATACAGAGAAGTGAGTACCACAGTCAAGCTAATTAACATACCCTTTTCATCATATAGTTACCATTTTTGTACCTGTGTGGTGGGAACACTTAAGATCTACTCTCTTAGCGAATTTTTAGCATGCAGTGTAGTGTTAACTATATTCACATGTTGTATATTAGATCTCAGAACTTATTTATGCATCCTACATAACTGAAACTTTGTACCCTTTGACCAACAACTCCTTATTTCTCTGACCTCCTCTCAGCCCCCTAGTAACCACCATTCTGTTTTCTGCTTCTATGTCTTTGACTATTGTACATTCCACATACACGTGAGAAAGTGCAGTATTATTGTATGTCTGGCTTATTTCACTTAGCATAATGTCCTCCAGGTTCATCCGTGTTATTGCAAATGGCAGGACTTTTTTTTTTAAGGCTGAATAATATTCCAGTGTGAGTGCGTGTACACACAATTTCTTATCCGTTCATCCATCAATGGACGCTTATGTCGTTTCCAAACCTTGGTTATCTGGTATATAGTCAAAGGAAATGAAATCAGCATCTCAAAGAGATATCTGTCCTCCCATGTTCATTGCAGCACTATTCACAACACCCAAGACATGGCTACTAGGTTTTTAACCTCTCTTCATGTTGGGGTAGCCACCAGAAGCAATGAGAGGGCTGGTTAAAAATAGAAATTTTGGCCAGGCTCAGTGGCTCAAGCCTGTAATCTTAGCACTTTGGGAGCCCAAGGCAGGAGGACTGCTTGAAGCCATGAGTTTGAGACCAGCCTGGACAATATAGCAAGATCCTGTCTCTACAAAAAAAAAATCTTCAAAATTAGCCAAAAGTCCCAGCTACTCAGAAGCCTGAGCCAGGAGAATCACTTGAGCCCAGGCAATGAGCAATGATCATGGCACTGCACTCTAGCCAGGGCAACAGAGCAAGACCCTGTCTCGGAAAACACACACACACACACACACACAAAACATGGGCACAAAGAGATGTAAAGGTCATGGTGTGAAATCAAGAAGAGAGGGGAAAATTTTACCTAACGGGCACAATGAACACTATTTAGCTGATGGGCACACTAAAAACTTCGACTTAAGCATTATAAAAGGGTATCCATGTAACAAAAACATTTATACCTTCTTAATATTTTGAAATTTTATAAAAAGAGAAAGAAATTCCTGGGCTCCATCAAAGCCCATTGAATCAAAATCTCCAGGAGTGGGGCCTAGGCATCTCTGTTTCTCAAAGTTCCTTGGGTGGTTCCAAAGCAGCCAGACATTTGGAAACCAGGAAGTCACCTCACCTGCTTTCACACAAGGAATGAAGGCAACGCTGTTGTTACGAAACCAAAGCAAGGCCATGATTTTTCCCTTAAGAAGAAGAAGATGCTCATCTGTAATGTTTTAAAATTTGTTTACGGATCATTAAATGCGGAGGAAAAGAAGGTTAGGACCCAAGAAAATCATGTGTTAAAAACTAAAACTGGAGGGACCAGGAATAAATTAGAGCATTATGAAATTATCACCTGCATCAGTAGAAAAATATAGTTTAATGTAAGGATATATTCATCCCAAGAAATGCAATATCCCATGAAATGACTTACTGTCTGTACTAGCTTTAACAATACAGAATTCAGACAATAAATCTGCTGAGGGGAAAATACCATGTAGGTCAATCTTGTTCACTCAAATTTAACAGATTGGAAATTTGCAGAAATTTTAACAGGTGGTTACTTTCCTACCATATGTCAAGAAAGGCCTTATTCATAACACAAGATAGGGAAGACAGATAGGAAATAGTTGAACTCAAGAGGACATTTCTGAAATGTCTTAATCACTTTGAAAATAATCATTTCTAAAAACTTTTATAACATAATGCCAAATATTTTTATAACTAGGCATTAAAACTGTCCTAAGAATTTCTATTGTAGACTTTGATATCTAATTCAAGTGACTGTATACATTTGAAAGCTACAAAATCAATTTTCCATAAAATATCATTTGGGCTTCACTACTCCAAACTGGCCTCCTTCCTAATTAGGTTGAATTCATGGGATTTTATTGTAATGCACTGCCAAGTCAAAATTTAAAAGCTTGGAACTTGGTGCTATTTTGTGTTATCATACCATCCCTTCCCTCCATTAGCAGGGATGACCAGAGGTTACTAATACAATAAATATTTCATGGCTGGCACCACCGTCCCTTGCCCCCAGAAATAGAGATGCAGACACTAATGTACCTTCAGAGCTATCTGTAACCCTGCTTTCTGCCCTCTCTCTTGCTCGTGGCAAGCAGTGAATTTTCCCAGTACCAAGAGAAATGCCAATTGACTTACTCAAGCCAAAGGTAAACAGAAAGGAAGTGAGAAGAAAGGAATGAAAAAAATGCTGTGGAAGCTCTGGGAGACATAATCTCTGTGCCAAGAGATCACCACCTTCTCTAAATATCCCCAGGCCCCATAACATTTGAAATCGGAAGGTACAGTGGAAATCGAGGGCTTCTGAGGGGCACAGTGAGTCCAAACTACCGTGAGGAGGCAGGTGGAGCCGAAGCAGCCCAGAGTGGACTCTCTGCACTTAACTAGAAACTGGGAGTCATTGAGAAAATGGTACCTCAGTTCTAAAAATAGACATTTTCTTTTCATTTCTGGTTTTCATACTTTCATTGCACCGCTGTTTTAAAGACACTTCAGGAGTTCCGACATTTTCTCTCCATTTCCAAATAGAGAGGAAATCTAGCTACGTGGTAGGAGAGCTGACATTCCATCTTCTCACACATGTAACACAGACATACATGCGCACGTGCACACGTAAGGCTGGCCTCAGTTTGGTTTGGTTTATTTAAGAGAGGGAGTCACCAGCAGTGACCTCCTCTGGCCTTACCATTAGAAAACCAGGGTTATTTGGGAAGAGGGCAAGACGGGGAAGAGAGCATTTGATTCCCGACCACAATCACCACCATCTTTCTCCTTCCACTGCTCACGTAACGGTAAAGAACCTGGACGTTCAAGCCAGAGAAACGTAGATTTCTGTCCCATCTTCACAGTGACCTTAGATGGGTTAACTCATTTCTGTGACTCGGTTTCTTCGTGTTTAAAATGCCGATGATTATTTTCATCCCAGTCTCACTTAACGTGCCAGCAGTGGCAGGAGGGGACAGAATGCGACCAGAAAGGATGCCTTAGGACGAGGGCCCTGGCTGTCACTCCCAAACCAGTTCAAAGTGTTCCACCAGCGGCCTCTCAGTGTGTTTAACTGCTTCCTTTTCTTGTCCTCCCACTGCTGGGGAAGAAAATGTTTTAGCTAAATTATCCCACGACGTACGAACTTACTGGCTGCTATTATTCTCTGCTTGGGGCAAACATGGGAAACTTTGGAACGTGTCCAGATGGAGAACAGGCTGACTCTTGACCGGAGCCCACTGCAAACTGCCACGTGGAACAGACTGTCTGCTACACTCAGCTACCATCAGCGGAGCTATCGGAAATCCAACCAGCATCAGGAACACCATCAGGAAGAAAGGACTCTGTGAAGACACTTGTAATCAAGCTCAGAGAAATGGATTTAGAACTCAAGCCTCCTGCTCCCAGTCTTGGGACTTTGCCTCTACAGTATTTAGTCATATGAACTGTGTAGACGCCTCAGTTTATTTTTATTACTCTTTTAGGATCCAGGGACCCAGGCCAAAACGAAGCAAGTTGTCTCAATGAATTTCTCCTTTTCTGCTTGTTCATGTCAAATAAAAACAGAGACAGATCTCTAAATAAAATATTTTGTTTGGGAAAACAGAATGGCAATTTGGAGCGTACACACAGACCAGGGTGGTCTTCAGCATGTCCAAAGAACAAAGAGGAAGGTAAGGGTTTTATTAAAAAGAGAAATGTCACATATTATTTTCAAAGAAAACTCATTGGCATCAGCAAAGTGTTTGGCAGCTCTGATTGGTAAGTGACAGCAGTGGGTAAAACTAGTCTTACAGGCACAGTGGTTTGTTTCAGCTGTTACTGGGTAAAGCTGGTCTTAAGGTTATAGTATTTTGGCAGCTGGCTTGTAACATAACTGGCCAGGTGCTTGTGTCCTGAGTGCTATTTTCCCCTCTGATTTTTCAACTCTAACTTAGTTGGGTATGACGACTCCAATTCATATAATCAATTTTTACATACTCAATCCCACAAACTCTTGTAAGCAACAGATCTAGTTTCAGTTCCCCAGGACTCATTCAAGGATAAACTTCAGGATGCTGCTGGGAACTCTCTAGCTCTATCTAAGAAGGCAGTAGTAAGGAATAACTGGGAAATGGCAGAGGTAATAATGATAAACATGAGCAATGATACATAAATTGAATTTCCATGCCCCATTGGGTCTAAAAAGCAGTTCTGGCCCCACACTAATACTCCCAGAATTTCATATCTTTCACCCCAAGGAAGCTCAGCATTTCTACCATAACAGATAATCTGTATTATTTCTTCTTGACTCTCTGAAATCCCCAAATTAAATATGAACCTTTTCTAAGAAACAAAATTTGTCTTGACCTCCTCCTTCTTGGCAATGGGCTTGATCTTATAAAATACAAATAGCAAACAAAAAGAGAATGGTTAACTGATTGAATTTTAAGAGTGAAAGCACATTGGAGGGTCACAATCCAACAGATATAAAATTGGGGACCAGAGAGGTCAAACAACTTGCTCGTCATTACACTGTATGTGGAAAGGCTAGAACCCAAGTCTCCTGGCACTAAATTCGTTGTTTTTCTCCTAACACACTATACTGCTTAGAAATCCCACAATTCATGGCTAGATTTCTAATAATTCAGCTGATAAGTATCAAGATCCTTGGCTGCCCTCACCAATGCACTACTGGTGACATAGTATTTACGCATAGGAAACAATAATTTTATGATAAAAAAAAGAAAAATTATGCCTTAATTTTTACAAAATCTTGAACAATGTATCAATGACTGAATCATCTTCTTGCTCAGGCATGATTCTTTAATTGCAGTGGGAGGAATTCTTAATCTAAGAGGTCCCAGCAATGGTGTTGAGGGGAATCCATGAGTCTCTGAAACTAAATGGAAAATTTTATGTTAATGTGAATTTTTCTGAGACAAACAGCTATAGTTTTCATCAGATTCTCAAATATTTCACCTTAAAATATTAAGAATCACTAAGCTAATACGATTATTCCCTCTCTTTCCAAAGTTTTAATGTCTTAGGCTTCTTGTGAATTTCACAATATCCCCTTACCTCCATTCTCTACAAGTGACTTAAGAATTAGTTCAATAATATTTCTGGAGATTTTTAAAAACACCCAGACTCCTACCATAAAGCAGCAAATCCCAGCTAGTAATTATTGGCAAAGTATCTTCCTGGGTATGGCCAATAACTATCGTTGATAGAATTCTCTTAAAAAGAAACAGACCCTAAACTTGACTCGATTTAAAAGAGAAGCTCCAAAGATGAAATTTTCATGATTTTCCTGCTTCACCTGAAATCCACTTTATGAAATACTGACTTTTAAAAAACTTTAAGGTCAGGCTGACTATATCCAGAATGGTAAGATCCCGAAATATATAAGCCATTGCTATTAAGCATTAAGATATAAGGGTCCTCTTTAGTAGAAAGTTGGGTGACTGTATAGTTGAAACCTAACTATCCATCATAAACACCTTCAATACATTTGAAACAGCAGGGTGGACAGGTTCTCTCACATTGAGGGTCATTTATGAAGCGATCAAAGGCTGTAGTGGGAAAAAGAAGTATGAAGAGGGACAGGGCTTTATAGAATGAATAACTTTTCTCATTCTCAATATTTCTTATGTTCTTTTACAACAAATTGCTTAGCTCTTGTGAACAGACTCATAAAAGAAGTGAAATATATTTTTCTATCCTGAGTCTGAACTCTTTTTTTAATATATAAAGTTGTAATGACCCTTTCCAAACAATACGAGCCAACACTTCAAAAATTTCCATTGTTTCAAAGACACAAATTACTTTGTGCATCTGTGTCTATCAACTGAATGAGGAAGGAAAACACATGAAAGTCATTTGAAAGACAACATCTCCTAGGAGTTATGCTTGGAAGCTAGAAAAGCCCAGTAATCCCCCTACCTAGATAAATAGAGTTTTCCAAATGACTGGGGGGATCAACAATGGAGCAGGGCCAAGCATTTGAATGTTATAAAGGCGGCTCCAGATTAGACCTTGGGGAGAGGATCCAACATGCTGCTCCTTCATGGCTGGCCAACGTAAGACACAGCCCTACCTTGAGTGGAGAGGAACCAAAATAAAACAATATCTTCAAGCAATTTACACACATTCAGATGGAATTTCTCCAAGCTCAGAAAATTTGAAGCTTATTCAGTCCATATGTTATCCCACCCCTTCCCTTTTAACAAACAGAACTTAGAGACAAGCAACCATTTCTTAGTCACTCAAGATCACACTCCCCGCTCCCTTAACCACAAATCATCAGTGACAGTAACTGTGCGTCATTTGGAATGTTTAAGGTATTATTTTTTTCCTCCTAATAAGAAATTCACTGGATGCATTTTCAAAAGTGTCTCGGGAGCCCTACTGAACTCTTCTTCCATTAGCAGCAAACACAAGGCATATGATTTAACCTAACATTGAGTTCCCAAAACCAGGATTTAGGGAAGCTGACAATAGCTCAATTGGGTGATTATCAGTCACAGGAGATAGCATTATGGAAGAGAAAAGGAATCACACAGAGCATTTTTCTCATTAAGAAAATAAGTATTTTAAGTAGAGTAGATCACTTTCACTACATAAGTCAAAATGCATCTGTTTACGGAGGAGATGGCATAGTGTATTCTAGTCAGAAAAACCCTAAGTGGAATACTACCTTTGCCAATTAATCCTGTGCCAGTTATTTAATCTGAAGCTCAGTCTCATTTGTAAACTGGCAATGATAGTAATTCCTAGCTCATAGCATTGTTAAGATAATTAAATGAGATAATGCATTGAACACAACGCCTACCACAGGTAAGCACTCACTTGATGTCATTTAGCTACTGTTATTACTACATTTTTAATTATCAAAATCAGCAAATGAAAAGCAAGTCCCTAATGTTTCTTTCCTTGATTCTGCCTGTAATTCTATTCTTACATACAAAAATTCCCTTATTTGTGCCTTTGTTTCCACCAAAAAAACTCTTTCCCCTGGGGAAAACATGCACTAGAACCACATAGAACATTGTGAGGGTGTACGTTATTCCCATCACTTTCTCAAGAATTGGATTGTTCTGAACTCTTTCATTCTCTCCTCCTGTGTTCCTTTGTTGTTCCCAAGGGGTCAAATTAACTTACAACAAAATCAGCATTCCTGTTCCCTAACTTTAAGAAGAGGAGTCAGAATTCCCAGGCCAAAGATGTCCCTTTGAGCAGCTCAGAGGCATCTCAAACCAACAGGCAAGAAAGAGCAGCCATTCATGGGACAAATAAGTGATTTGCATTTCCAAGGATGTGGGGAAACATATTAGTTATAATTAGCAAACACGCAGAGTCCCCGTGACAGCTTCACTTTACAAACCCTTGAATGTTTGACAAGAAAAGGTCATGTTTTGTAAAATCCTCAAAAGGTCATTCAATAACAAATCACATGAATGAAATCGCAAGGGTTCAGGGAGGTTAACAGAAACACCACAGGCAGCAAAGTGCGTTTTGAAGGTAAACAAGGGAAGAGGGAGAGCGGCCTTGCCTCAGCTCTGGAAGGGGAGAAATCCAAGCAATCTCTAATTTGCCAAACACTGTAATTTCAGGACATTTTCTCCGTACTTGGGGGTTTCACACTGAATGTTATTTCTCATGTTCAGCACACTTGCAGGATTAGCAGATAACAGCCCAGCAACACTTCCACAGTTCCTCAAAAGGTCTAGGCAGACCCTAGCCAAGGCTTTCTTTTAGGTTTTTTATTTAATAAATCTCATGAGTGGATTCCACTTAAAACAAATAGGTGGCCACACACACAGCATACACACACCTACAGATGATCCTCATACAACATGCCCCCCCTCCACACACACACACACACACACACCCCAAATCTGGAAACTTTAGCCCCAGAAGCCTTTTCTTCTGGCACTTTGACCTGCTCATGACCTCTTTCCTCCCAGGTCTATTTTCTTCTTCAACAAGAGCCAGCACCACATCTCTCACAGTCGGGAATAACAAAGGCGTGTTTATATAGGGTAATTTAGCTACAGGATCAGTGGCGAGAGAAGGATGATGTATCTGATCCACAGGTCAAAAGCACAATTCAGCCATGCAGGGCTGCCAGGTTTAAGGGAGGGCTCCCTGGGGGACAGGGCCAGCGGGCTGATGGCCCTCCAGAAAGTACAAGGCAAGGGAGCGGGGAGCATCCTCCAAGCTGTTTCAGACTCGGACACACCTTCACACACAGGGTGTTGGGTGTTAAGACTGAGAATGCCATGGAAAGAAGGTGCCAGAGCCTGAGGCCAAGCAGACAGGTAGCACAGACCCCAGCATTCCCGGAAGGGAGGGTCTCCCATCAGAGCCCTTGGAAAAGGAGGCAGCACCTTAAGGAGGAGGCCCAGGACTTGGCACCAGCAGACCTAGTGCCTGCCTTGCTCTGTGACCTTAGGCAGATTAATTCGACCTTCCTCGGCCTCGGTTTTCCCATTTTTAAATGGGCTATACTTATTCTTGGTTACTTCCCCAGCTGAGGTAAAGATAAAACAAAATAAGCAGTCGCTAGAGAAAGCCATGTGTCATCTGATACCAGGAAGGGCTTGGGGTAGAAGTCCTAACTCTTATCCCCACCACTCATTTCTACATCCTGCTCTAGCCTCAGAATCTCGTGAAGAAACCACACCCTGGAGCCCTGCTGTCCCCAGTATGTTAGCCATATATGGCTATTTAAATTGTAATTAATTAAAATTAAATAAAATACAAAATTCAGTTCCTCAGTCACAGTATCCACATTTCAAGTGCTCGATAGCTACACGTGGCTGGTGGCTACCCTATCGGATGGTGCAAATACAGAACACGGCCATCGTCACAGAAAGGTTTACTGGGCAGGGCGGCTTGGACCTACCTGCTGTAGATGGAGGATAGCCCTGCCAGCCTTTCACCTCCCGCCACCTCCCCTCTCCACGGACGCCCCACGTTACCAGCCTCCTGCACTCCATACTCACCGTAAGACCATCCTCCAGATACAGCCCTGACTGATGGTTTCGAGCATGTACCTCTCACCTGTACAATTACCTGCCGACCATAAAGCCCTACCAGTTTGGTGACTGTTTGATCTGAACGACGGTCAGAACCAGGACACCTCACTTTGTCTTTCTTGCCAGCGATTTTAGCTTATTTGCCACGAGTACAGGGTATAATTAATATCACACAGGAGCCAGCATTGTCATTTTTCAAATCATTTCCCTGGAAATGTTCTACACCTCTTAATGGCCCTGCTAATGCTGTAGCTGTCATGTTTTGGACAGCTGCACTTTTACAAGACAAACTCTGTAGCGCCAGGAGACTCTCTGCAGACTTTTCAGCTCAGAGGCTCAGAGGCCGTGAACGCCAGCCGGTAATGGCTAGATGGAAATCTTTGATTAATTTTTTTACCTCTTGGTGCTGACTGCCCCTCAAGTGTCACCTTCCCAGCTTCCATCCCCAGCCACCTCTCCCATTCTTGCCCTCTTCCCTTCCCCCCACCAGCTCCTCTCTTCTTTGCCACCTGATGGACAGGAAATGAATGAAATAGGCTAACATCACACAACTGATTAAAGCCAGGACACTCTGCCCAAAGGTGCAAAGGCTTAAACATCTGGATAGAAACCAGGCCTCTTTACCAACTGCCACACACTTAAAACGCAGGGCCCTTCATGCCTATTTCGTGTTATTTTTCAGAAATGAGCATTTTTCCCTCCCTGATAACGTCTTAGCAAAAGGTTCAGATTTCTCTTTGCAGTAAGTACACATGAGAAAGACTGGGGAAGGAGGAAGACAATGAAAGAAGTTATATTTGAAGCCGCCTAGGAGCCACACACGAGGCAGGCAGGTGCAATCTGAACCGCACCAAATATTGAGTATGGAATGAAGACACTTTCGAACAAGATGGAGAAATTCACCAGATTGTTTTGGTAGTAACGGCATTTTGCTGGTGTTTTGTACAGGTTAAAAAAATTTTTTTTCTTTAAATAATTGGTTTGAAGTAGAGGGAGCCTGTTTGAGTTGAATGGCATGGTTAGTTCTGCACAGAAAACACACTGCATCAAGCAGCACTGTCCAGGAAAGCCCTCCTGCCCAGGCCTCATGTCTTATAAGGGAGCTAAGGCCGGGCAGGGACACAGCTCCCTTTTTTAGGCTCTACGGCAGCGCCAACTGACTGCTCCTTTAATACCGTATTTATTAGCGAGCCATAGCCCAAGGAGAGACGAGCACACAACTTCTTTCACGCTGTGTCTGCAAAATGCTACAGAAAGTTGGACTCATCAGTGAAGCAGCAGGTCCCTTGGTTGAAACCAGCCAGGCCAGAAAAGTGACATGAACAGGATGCTGCTAAACATGCACAATTCGAAAATACACACTGTATTCTCTTCTGCATGATTTGCTGCCATTTAAAAGACAATAAACAGCAACTTTAGATTGCTAACAACGTGTCATTTAAGGTTTGCTGTTGCTCAACATCAAGAAAAATCAATGCCGGCTCTACGGGGGCAGCAAACCCCGAGAACTGAGCTCCATTTCAGGTCTGTTTGAACTCATTTCCTTTCTCCATGGTTGCCCCCTTGTACTCCCCCTCAGGCGTCCCCTCGCAGCAGGCTGACAGCTTGACACATTGACAGCTCTCACTGAATGACAACTGATTTGTACAAATTTCAAGCCTTATAAATCTACCTGTCACAACAACAACATAAAAGCGCCCAGGCCCAGCAGGTAATTCAGAAAAAGCTTCCCTTGACAGCACTTTCTGAAAAGCGATGGTGTGCCTCCTGCCAAAAATTCCAACTATCATCCTTGTATAACTTTGAATAAAAATTCAGGGCCCATTTTCTTGCCAACAGGCTACCAATCGTCTTATTTAAAGATTAAAAAGAGTGAACGGGAGAGAGGGGGGAAAAACATCCACACAATTTCATTTTATACTGATATGAAAGTCGCACCACCTGCTACGCCAGGATTACCACACCGTTTTTCTCTCCAGTGCTCAGAAGGAGTAAATGAGAGAGGCTTTTTACGGTATTTAAACAATATCCCAGATTGCAGGGGCTGCATCTCCCAGTACCCTCCTGGCTCACCTGGGGCCAGTCCAGCTGCCAGAGCAAGGCATTTCGACTGGCGAAGGACCAGGGGGCAGGGGTCCGAGGCAGCTGGCATTGTTTTAACTGCCTCAAGATCTCTCCAAAACAAAAGCCCCTCACGTGCCTGCAGCCCCACCTCCCAGACCACTTTCTTACTAAAATAATTGTGTCGAGGTAAACCTTCGTCAAACATTCATTTTATTCAAATCAACAGCATATCATTTCATCACTGCATTTTTATTATGAAAGAACTGAGATTGAGAATTTGGATGAGACTTTTAGGTGTGATTTTGTAATTACGTGGAATATTGAAGGAAAAAAATCCAGCGAAATAAGGACACAGAACTCAGAGAGAAAAACTAAGTACATAAGTACTTAAACAGGAAAGAACAGTTTACAAAAAAAATTTCTCTTTACCTCTACCATTCGAGCCCTAAGTCCACTTCATATAGAGAAATGTGTAGCTGAAAAGTGGTCAGCACAATTTCTCATATATCACATTTGTTCATGTAAAATCGCTCAGATTTGTTAGAGGATACAAAATTACAGCTAATTTGAGGAATACGTTCTCGTGTTCTATAGCACTGTAGGATGACTACAGTTGACAATAATATATAGTTTCAAATAGCTAGGAGGATAGTGAAGTGAATGTTCCCAGCACAAAAAGATGATAAATGTTTGAGACGATAGATGTGCTAATTACCCTGATCTGATCGCTATACATTACATGTATTGAAACATTACTATCCCATACATATTTACAATTATATGTCAGTAGGAAGAAAAAAAAAAGAAAAGGAAAGAAAGTCTCTGCCTACTGAGAGATTCTCAGCAAACTCACAGATGGAAAATCAACTTGGTTTTGCCTTTAAGGGTTTGTCGTAAGAGCGTGTTGAATGGAGATGCGGCTAAGGAGACACCTGGGAAGAAGACACGAACCCAGATGGGAGCTAAGTGAGTGGCCATCCAACTGGCCGAACTCAGAACAACAATGGTGCCAGGGAAACGTCCTGTCACAGTGCAAGTCACCTCTTCAGCAGGGGCAGTCACACGTAAGGGTGGAGAGTGCAGATGCCAGGGATGAACGCTTTGGTTTCAAATCCTGGCTTTTCAACTTAGGAAATGTGTAAACTTTAGGCAAGTTATATTTACATTCTCTGTGCTTTAGTTTCGCCATCTGTAGGGATCATAACCACATCTACCTTAGGACATTGTACTCCCGTCTGAGCAGAAGAGCAAGACCCTCTCTCCAAAAAAAAAAATTATACACATAATATACACACTGATATGTGAGCATTTATAAATATATATACATAGAAGACCTTGGCCCAAAATATAGCTAATGTCAATATTAGATGGCTAATTTGAAACTTAGAGAATAGAGTATCTACAAACACAGCTGAACCCTAAAATATAACTGAGATTAGGATTATCCAAATTATATGAACATTCTTTTCAATAACCTTCTCAATTTGGTTAATGTCAAAACTGACATGAGCTGACTGTACTGCGGCTGTCAACAGGGAACAATAATCCACAAATCCATTATTTTGTAATTATTTGTATGACCAAAATCAAGTATCTTGATTCTGGGCCATTAGTAAATAAAACTGAGTTTGAATTTCATAAGCATATTTCAAAAGATTTTTATTTCATGCTGAAGAAATCAAACAAAATTTTCATGTTATAAAAATAATTGATAAAGCATAAACCAACTACACAGCACATCTTAATAGAATGAGATGGAGGAAAAAACAGCCACCTATAAAATTGACAAGAGAGTAATTTACATAAACTAAGCCAGCCTTCTTTTTCATCTTTCACTGATATAAGGTGAACATACGGAATCAGATGAGGCATGCATAGGAAAAAACAAAAAGTTTTTCCTTCACATAAAGTTATCTTCAAGCCAACAGCCACCCACAGCAAGTAAATGAGATTGTTCCTGCGTTAACCCTTCTCTTTTCAACAGCATGTGTTTGTCCTAACAAAATGATAAATAATATTTTTGTTAACTATTGTCTTCCTGACATCAATCACTGAGATTTTACAAATGCTGCCTCACATATGCTAGGATCCCCCTACTAAGAGCAATTAAATAATAAATCATTCAGTGGGGACTTCAGGGCTGACAAAGGTGTCAGATACAGTGCTGGCTGGTTAAGGCTCACACTGGCCCACTGAGAGTCCCCTCAGAAAAAAACAGAAAACATTTAACTGTAAAACATATAATGTCTTACGTGCATTTTATTTATATTTGTGTGTGTGTTGTTTTAACTACTTGTTTCCCAAGAAGGAAGAGAGAGCAGTGCTTTCTAATATGCTGGTCGGTCTTCAGTGCCTGTGAAGTTATTTTTTCCTAAAAAGCCCTTCACTGAGCTGCTTGTTTCTCCATTTTCACAAGGGCCAAACCTGGGACCCGTGGGCCATCAGTGCATGGAGGCCAACAGGCTTGAAACCAAAAGTGGTATTTCCTCGTGGCCTCAGAGAGAGCACCAGCTGCCATACACTGAGAAAACCCTAGGCCCCAGAGCAGGTTTCCCTGTGCCCCAGAGCCAGCCCTGTGGTGAGGGATGACCCCACGACTCGCAGCTTCCCTCAGTGCGTTCTAGTAATACATTAGCCCACCGACAGGTGCACCCATGGCAACCTGATGCTACGTTTTCAATCCTCCAACCAACACCACTTTGAGAAGAGTGGCTGGGTGTCTGCTCCCTATGGATCTCTGTCTACATTTGCTGGGACAAAGGGACCAATGTCTCCCAGTCTTTCCCACAGAACAACTGGTCAAAGATGTTTTTTCGCCATCTGAGATCACATATGAAGCACACACTGTGAGTCACTAGGCCACCCTGTGGCCTCTTCAGCAACTCTTGCAGGAAAAGCCAAGTGTCTGAGGCCATAAGACATTTAGTCAGGTACCACCCTTCCCAGCCACCAAGAGTCCAGGCATGGCTTGTCTGGCGCCCCCCGGGGACAAGACGAGACAACTGGCCAGAAAATAAGGGAGACGGGATCCACACAGCCTCTGGCTTGAACTTCCGTGGAATCGGTAAATTTTTACCACTTAGGACAAGCCGTGTTATTTGTAACTGTCAGAGGAAGGAAAATCTGTAATTGTTAAGGGGGATGAAGCTTGTGCAAATTCTTTCCTGTGCAAAGTGAACAGTCAATCACTTTTATAAGGACAGCAACAACTGAAACTATCCATTCGTATACTTTCCTTTAGTCAACAATATTACCTTTAGTAATCTGGGGAATGTGCATCCATAAATTACAGAAAGTGTTATTGCATTGCTGAATAAACAGCAACATTTCCATCAGCAGCAGCAGTGGCAGCCCCACAAAGGTATAACAAACAGACTCAATCATTTTCTTGTCAAGCTTTGCAATGACTGCAGAGTTTACTGCTGGAGATAATGTTGCTTTCCTCAGCATTGTGTGCCAAACTGCAAACTGCTTATTAAAACAAAACCTCTTTTTCGGAGCAGCATGAGTCGGATAAGCACTTACTGCACTCAAGAAAAAACAGGTTTGGTGCCCAGAGGAGGTTAACAATCAGGCATATGTGTTAACATTTGGTTGGTAAAAACTGGTTAAAAAAATAAATTATCTAACGTTAGGGTGGGGGAAGGAATGAGTTGACTTACTAACATCACTGCCCCAGGTTGACTCTTTTACTTATGACATCATTCAGCTTTTTGACAGTGTCTTCCAAAGTACTGAGCTGGCGTGCCTGACAGAACCTTTGGCATGGGGGTTCAAGGGGGAAGTGGGCAGGAGGGGTGGAGAAGATTTTGGAAGGAAACCAGAAATCTCACACAGCCTGCTAGTCTCCACGGGAAGAAATCTCTGGAAGAAACTATACTGCAGGGGTGGGAGATAAAGCTGAAGAAAAGGACAGGAAAGAAGTGAATAAACTTTAAGAACTAGGCATCTGTGACTAAACTATTTCTGAAGACAGCACCTATTATTACTCTTCGAAGAAATCGCTTGACATAACTAAGCCAGCAATAGCACTGAAAAACCATCCTCAATTTTCCCAGCTTAAAATAGATTGACAGCCATTTTACTGAGCCGAGGAACAGGTAAGCTGAGACGAAGCCTGGGGGGCCTGCCATGTCAGAAGAACGGCTCCGAGAGGAAAACCATTATTCCTACCGACGGAAGAGCGGCCCCAATACCTTTTGTGGTTTTTTTCTTTTCATATCCATTACGGATGAATTAATATCAAAGCAGGCGGCCCCTCTCCTCTCGGCCCCCACCCACACCTTCTCGATTCTACCGATAGCCTCCTGGTCCCAGGTCTCAGCTGTGGAAGAGGAAAGCCTGTACTTTGCACATCCCTATCAGAACAGGAAATGAGACTTTGAAGACTTTATTATAACTTTGGGCAGCATATGAGGCTGGACTCCTATCACTGCTCTAAAATGAGAATAAGTAGAAAACAAAGAAAGGTACCACCAACCTAGTGTAGAAAAGCAACCCCACTAACTGTCATTCGACTTCAGCAACAGGGGTGGAGGGACATAGAGACCAGCTCTGGGCCACATTCCTGCAAGAAATGGTCAGGGCCAGGCCCTCAACGCTCCCCCTCCCTGCTTTAAACCTGCAGAACCCAGGGCCCTTCCAACCCGCCTCATGCCTCTGTGGGCCATCGGGGCCTAAAGTCATTCTGTACCCCCTGCCTGGAATGCTTTCCTCCCTGTGTTTGGGTCATTCATTATTCACACTACTGACCACTTCCTCAGGGAAAGGCCCTTCCTGATCACACAATCTAAACTTGCCCCCTTGCTCCTCCACCCACCCTCACTGTCTCCTTACTCTCTGCTCTTTTTACTCTTCTTCAGATCATGACCTCACCTGAGATTGTATCATTTAGGAATTTATTGGCATGTTTATTGCCTGCCCCTCCACCAGAAGGTAAACTTCACTCACGCAAAGATTCTGTCTTACTCAGAGCAATATCCCCAAGCACCTACAACTGTGCCTGGCACTATAAATATCTGACAAATTACATAAAAAGTATTCCATAGTTTCAGAGAAAATATCCTTATAAACATAAATCGAAGATGTCAGACTCGAACGTGGATCTCTGAGTGCAAACTAAGAGTCCCGATCATGGGAAGGACTGTGGGGAAATTGAAAAAAGAGGACAAATTTATTCTTACATCTCCAGAAACGGGCAGGAGTAAGTTACTGCTCTTGTGTTGAGGGTGAGCCACAGAAATTCTGGTTTTGTTTGTTTAAAGTACAAAGTTGAAGGAAATGGCCCATGACCTAAATAAAAAGAACCTCAATAGGGTTAGAAAACCCGGACCTAAGACCCACCTCTGCCACCAACTATTACTGGGGCCTATCGGTCACTTGGGGTACATTTATACACCTGTGAGGATACAAAGACTTGCCCCATCTGTTTTTAAATGCTGTTTTTAATGTGCAAATTATTGGCACAAAGAAATAAGAATAGAAAGTAGGACATCTACGACATCCATGTACCCACCCAGCTTTATCAAACCTTAACATGTTGAGCCATATTTGTATCAGATTGTGTTTTAAGAAACAAAATACAATACTATAGAAAGAAATGGCTGCCTATCTATTTTATTGTGAGGATTAGGTACATCTGAAGTCTTAAAGTATCCAAGTCGCTATTAAATGCCATATATTAATAGCTACGGCTTCCAAAGGCATTTGTCATCAGTTCTCACCTTTTCTCCTGCCAGCATTCTCTCTTCACTCCTCTTCCACTTCCCTCACCATAATATCTGCTCATTCATTTCTCCTGATCTCCTGCCTGGACTCTCCAACTGCTTCCAAAGTTGGGCGAGATGATGTCATATAACAAAATGAATTCCAAATAAGAAAACATTATTTTTAAAGGAAACCATAAAAGTACTAGAAGAAAACCAGGGAGTGAAGAAATCCCTTCTACCATAATGACAAATGCAAAAGCCATGAAATAAAAGATGATAAATTCAACCACATAAAAATCAGACAAAGAAAAAATTTTGCATGACAAAACAGAAAATAAAGCAAACAAAAAGCCACCCCAAACAAACTAGAAGACAACCGAAAAAAGGTGAAAAAAAAATTACAATTCTATCTCAGAAAAAGGACTAGTTACATACCCACAGGATACACACATGCACATACAAAATCATACACACATACAAAAGCACACATAGTATATACACAAAGAGCTCCAAATACAACCAATAAAAAAACCCAAAAACTCATCAGAAAAATGGGCAAAGGATATGATCATTCAGTTCACAGAAAATAAAAATGCCAATAATAGCATGCTTAACCTCATTCATAATAAGAGACATGCAAATTAAAACATTAAGAAACCATTTTTTTTTTTTACCTACCATACTGGCACAAATCCAAAAGTTTAATAACATGCTCTGTTGGTGAGGCAGTGGGAAAACAGGCATGCCCCTAACATTGCTGGTGATGGTATAAATTATTTCAGCTCCTGAGGAGCACAATTTGGCAATGTCTATCAAAATTACAAATGTATATACCCTTTGACCCAATAAGACTATTTCTGGGAATTTATCGCACAGATACAGTTGCAAATGTTCAAAAATGACAATTTAAGGTCATTCATTGCAGCTCTATAATAGTGTAAGGAAGAAAACAAGCACAATGTCCATCAACAGAGGACTGGAGAAACAAATTAGGATGAATCCATGCAATAGAACACTACACACCTATAAAAAATCAATGAGAAAGCTATGCACGGAAATGGAAAGGTATTTTTGTTATGTGAAAAAAGGGGCAAAATAATACAAAAAGAATGCTATCTTTTGTAGAAATGAGAAAGAAATGATATATATTTAATTTTGTTTGTATATACAAAATTTTACAAACTTTGAAAAAATATAAAGTAGGCCAATAATAGTTACTTTGGGGGTTACCATGGGAACTAGGAAAGACAAGGAACAGAATGGGAGGAAAACTTTTCATAATCTTTCATCTCTCTTAATTTTCAACTCATATGGGGGATATTATTCAAAAACTTAAGTTGATAAAATAAATAAATAAATGAACCTCCACTCAGAGCGACAGAATATTTTAAAAGTCAAAAAAGTATAGTTGGGTTAGACCTGTGTGCCCTAAACAGAGAAAAGGTGGCCCTGAATGGGAAGGAACTCGCACGGACCAGGCGGGAAGACAGCAGAGGAGGTGACAACTAAAACTTTCATACCTAGCGGTAGAAATGTAAATTTCTAGACACAACCACTTGGGAAAACCGTTGGGCGGTATCTGCTAACCTTGAGCACGCACATACTCAGGAATTCCATTCCAGACCCAGGAATTCCATTCCTACGTATATACCCAACCGAAATAGGTATGTTCACCAAAAGACAGACAAGAACGTTCATAGCGGCACTATTCACAATAGCCAAACACTGGAAACAACCCAATGTCCATTAACAGAAGAGCTTTTAAAAATCTGGCATATCTGAACAATGGAATACTATATAGCAACGAGAATACCTGGGCCATTGCCACATCATTGTGGATAAATCTTACAGACACGATGTCGAACAAACGAAGCAGGTATGTTTTGAGCAGTATACTATATGATTCCACTTACACAAAGTTTTAGAAGAGGCAAAACTAATCTCTGCTGCTGGAGACAGGACAGTGGTCAGTTACCCTTGGTAGGGAAAGGGGTACAAGTGGTGACTAGGACAAGCGCGGGGAGCGGGGAGCTTCCAGTTCCGAGTGCCAGCGATGTTCTATATGGTAATATGATACTGATTACACTGGTGTGTTCACTTTGTGATAATTAATCAAGCTGCACACTTTAGATTTGCACTCTTTTTTGTATGTGTATGTTAACAAAAACATTTACTTTAAAATATTTAGGATAACAAATGCCTGCAATTAGTCTTCAAAGCATTCAGGTACCTGAACTGCTACCCCAAAGCTAGAGAGACCCTTAATTCCTATCATTAGCTCCTGACATGTCCAAATGATTCTTTGACTACTTGTTAATAATGGAATCAAAAGGCACTAATCTCATTATCGCCTATCAGCAGGCACTGTCAGAATGCTGTTGGCCATAAGTTGCCTGCTGCTGCAGTCAGCAACTTGCAAAGCACCCAAAAAGAGACCAAAAAATAATAGCAGTTTAGTTTTTCTCTTATCCCACTCACCTTTCACCAATCCCATGCCAAAATCCTTCACAGCCCAGACTGCATGCTGCCTTCTCCAAGAGGCCGTCCCCAGCCTTGCTAGCCCTATAGAACTCCTATTCTCTGAACAATTCCTGCATTTATTCAGAGAGAGAGAGAGAGAAAGTTAAGAAAGCCTACACCACAGGAGCCCATGGCAGTATCAGACCTGGATGTAAATCCTAGGATGTGCGTATTTAATGCTCTCAGAGGGATGGGACATGTTGCTTTGGGTCCACACAGGATGGGCAACTGGAACTAAGAGTTCTGCACAAAGCTGGACATCTAAGGGCTACCAAATACACCAAAGGGGACAAGACAAACATTATCTACCAGCCCAGAAAAGCAGTAAGGAGGCATTGTGTTTCCCAGGGCTGTGGGCAGAAAAAAGGCCTCCTGCAAGAAACGAAAACTCCAAGCCTATTCTACTCATGGGTGTAGAGACATGGTATTTGAAACTCAAGGTGGAAAAAAAAAAAAACATAAAACTGGAGTTAGATATATGAAATCCATTTTTCAAAAACAGTGTTCCTTCCACAACCCAAGACTCATGAGACAACTCTTGACAAACATTAATTTACAGTTTAAAAAACAAAATTAAAAAATCATAAATGACACAAGGAAACAAATCACAATGAATGAGAGTTAGCTAATCACAAACAGAAGAACTGGACATTATATAATTTAAAAAATCTGAAATGAGTTCAAAATGTATAGGAACTATTATGAAATAAGACATAATGGGGGAAAGATATTTTAAAAACGAATAGAACATCTAGAAAAAAACAGTCCTCAAAATTAAAATGTGATAAACAGTCTCGACAGAGTATTAGATACAACTGAAAAGAGAAGGTGTGAACTGAAAGAATTACCCAGAACTCAGCCCGGGGAGATAAAGAGTTGGAACATATAAAAGACACACGGCCAAGAGGACAGAATAAGACCTGTGATATAATCTAACAGAAATCCCAGAAGAAAAGAAAGAGAATGGGGAAAAGGCAATAATCAAAACAGAAAACAGCTGAGGATTTTCCAGAACTAGGAGAAAAAAATAAATATATGAATTCTTAGATTGAATAAGGTCACTTAGTCCTAAGGATTTTAAATAAAACAAATCCATACATGGATATATAATATTATAATGGAAAACCTGAAAACAAGGAGAAAAAAAATCTTTTAAGAAAGTAGAGAAAAAAGATTATCCTTCAAGGAACAAAAGACATAGAGTAGACTTCTCACCAATAACAGCAAATTCCAGAAGACTGTAATCTGTATGAGTCTGCTTGGGCTGCCATAACAAAATACATGGACTGGGTGGCTTAAACCTGCAGTCCCCAACACCCAGGCCGCAGCCCAGTGCCAGTCCGTGGCCTGTTAGGAACCTGGCCTGTATCCCTGCCTGAGCTCGGCCTCCCCACTGCCCTCCCTCCCCAGTCCGTGGAAAAATTGTGTCTGTGAAACTAAGGCCACACAGTAGGAGGTGAGGAGCGAGCAAGTGAGCGAGCAAAGCTTCATCTGTTTTTACAGCCACTCCCCATCACTCACATCACTACCTGAGCTCTGCCTCCCCCTCCTACAGTGAAAAAATTATATTCCATGAAACCGGTCCCAAAAAGGCTGGGGACCACTGGCTTAAACAACAAACAGTTACGGAAGCCAGAAGTCTATTTTCTTGCAGTTCTGGAGACTAGAAGTTCATGATCAAGGTTCCAGTAAATTCAGTTTCTGGTGAACTTCCTGATTTGTAGATGCCTGCTTTCTCATATGGCCTTTCTTTCCTCTATTCTCACACAGAAAGAGATCTCTGGTGTCTCATTCTCTTCTTATAAAGACACTTGTATTATTAGATTAGGGCCCACCCTTATGACCTCATTTAATCTTAATTACCTCCCTGAAGGTTCTATCTCCAAATACAGCCACATTGGGGGTTAGGGATTCAACATATGAATTTGGGGGGGACACAATCCAATTCATAACAGAAGAGTATCTTCAAAATGTTCAGAGAAAAACAGCTATCAGCTAGAATTCTATACCCAGCTCAAGTATACTTATTCTTCAGCAAGAAAGCCAAAGACATTTTGAGGTAAAACGATAAAACTCCTACATCTAAACCATTACTGAAAGACTATAAAATTAACAGTGTACTTAGCAGAAATTGCAACTAGAAAGAAAAAGTGAATAGAAGCAGCAATAAATCAACTAAATTTGTAAAATAATCACTCAACCAATATGTGTTGAGCACTCTCTCCTATGTGCTAGGCACTGTTCTATTTGCCAGGGATGCCAAAAAGAATAAAACAAAACCTGTGTTTTGTCACAAACAATTTGGTAAATGGTGATAAGTGTGCTGAAGAAAAATAAAGCAGAATAAGAGGACAGGGAGTGAGGATAGAGGTTGTTGTTAAATCTACAAAAGCACTGAGTATTAAAAAATAATGATAGTGGTGAAATTTGAGAGTTTATAAGTGAGGTATTCCAGATCTGAAGACTAAGGCAAGAAGGATCATTTGGATCAGACAGTATTAACATGCTCAGAAATCAGTGCTGGGGAATCAGAGTCAAATTTTCAGGATCTTTGCACTCTCAGCACGCCAGCTACCAGAGTTCACAGTGGTAAGATGACTAGAGTCCCAAAAGTCTCTTGTAGACTCAACAGAATCTAGTGGAAATACTGGAACCATCTCTTACTTGTACCTCTTAAGAACTAAGATACCTTTCCCTGAAGCCTCTTAGCAGATTCTGCCTTGTGTTCATTGGCCCAGTGCCACCTGCCCATGTCTAAACCAGTCACAGGAAAGGGAAATGGGAGAATCCCAGTGTCAGTCTTAAAACAGTCCAGATTTAATGCCTGGAGCTGGGTAGAGGTGAACTGGAGAAGCGAAAACACTCCCACAAAAAATCATAGCTTTTCTGGCTAAAAGAAAGAAATGTCTCTTGCAAAAACCACAAACAGTATTTGCCCCACTTGTCATCTGCCTCAAAATTCACCATGCAGTGGCAACTACGTGACACTATGATCATACCTTCACACAACATGGCAGAACACTGGAAATTTTTAAAAGGAACCTTATGTTTCTAATTCTCTCTGTAAGTCCAACTGCTTTAACAAAAGCCCATAGCATGTGTTCAAGAGCCACACACATGTCAACTGATCTGTATCTCTATTCCTCTAATCCAATAACCAACATTTAAGGACACAGGACCATCCAACTACCTCCAAGTCAATCTCTGAAGATAGCAGATCTGAACACTTCCCATGCAGTAGCCCAAACCATGGGGTCAACTTAGGCAGCTACTTAAAGCTTCCCAGTTGCCACTATACAAACTCTCTCTTTTCAGGCTACACAGCCACTTCCAGATTAGCTGAAATGACAAAGAAATGTGCCTTTCACTAACTACCATTTCCAAATTATTTCAACATTATCATATTAGAGAGAGGTTGTGTAAATGACTGGCTAAAGTAGATTAAATGCTTTCATTTCTACAACAAGAAATTGAAGTTATGATAATGAAATTTTAAGGCCAAAGGGACTTCTCAGAGAGTATTTAATATGACTCCCACATATTACAGATGAGACTTTGTGCAAGTCAGTGGCACCAGGGCTGGCAATTTGACAAAAGAAACCTTTTAAATATCTCTGTTATCACACTGTCCTGAGAACAAGAACATGTACGTCAATTCAGCAGTTCTCAACGTATACGGTGAGTCACAGAGCCAAATTTCACATCTAATTTCAGGTTGTTCCCAGACCCTCTGAAGCTTATTTCAGGACCCTAGGATTAACAATCCCATTGTTAGATATACTTAACATACTCAGTTCAGATAAATACTTTGAGGTTATAATTTCCCACATCATTATTTAGATGTAAGAAATAATTTTATGCTAGCTCCCTTCTCTACTCCCTGCTCAAGCACTTACACATCTTACCCAGTTCACATAAATTCAAGAAATTCTATCCATGTTCAAAAGCACCCCAAGGAAAAAAATAGTCATCCCATAATGTAAGGTAAGTTAAGGGGAGCCTCTGGCTTCTCTCCTGTCCAGCGTTGTACCACCAAGGTCCAGCAGAGCTCCAAACAGGAGGGAAGCCACCAACAAAGATATTAAACTAAGATCAAATAGATCAGTGTAGTGCTTTTAACCTTTCAAGACACTTTCAAAACTATGAACTCAAACCCGCAATCCCTTGCCATCTAGGAGGGATCAGTTTATTATTTCCATCTTAAAGACAGGGAAACACAAAGAAACTCAGTGACTTGCCTAAGGTCATCTAATTAAGGGCAAAATCGGGGCTAATACCTGGGTTTCCTCATTGGTATTCCAGCTATTAGACCAGGAGTGCAAAACAGTACTTTAAAAACTGGAAATAGACACATAAGGAAAAGCTAGTGTTCATATATTGTGTATACTCCAGAGCAAAACAAAACTCTCTTGTGGATTATCTGCTCACTTTGAATTATCCATGCTGCTTCACTCCACTAGCCTGGAGAAAAGCATTGGTCATGCCGTAAATTAAACTGCCTCCATACACATGAGCTACGCAGTCAGCAAAGACATAAAAATGAGGTTTGCCACTGGCTAGCTGACCACAGCTCACCCCACCAGCCTCCAAGTAATCCCGAGTAACTTTTGCATCACCTTGATCTGTGCTAAAACTAATCCCTTCTGCTGGGCATAGTCAGAAGGAGAAAACAATTGTGTAATTTGTCTACAGGCAACCACAGTGATCTACCCACTTGGATCACTTTCCAGCTCATTTTAGCTGGGTAAATAATAGCTTGATATGTAGCACCTGCTAAGTGAAATGAAAATGGAAAATGTTTTAAAAGATTTTTGCTTAATGTCTTTATGCTACTGTAAATGTATGAAAATTTTATATCTGGGTTTTTATTACTGTTGATTGCTAAACTGACAGGGAGAAATAATCCAAGCTGGCACATTAATGAAACATGATTTTTTTTTCTAAGTTCCTTTTTTTTTTAAAATAACAAAGCTAAACACAATTAAATGGTAAAAGCCACTCCAACTTTTAACTCTTTAAGGACTGAACAGCAGATATCAGATTTTTTTTTTTTACATACTTTCTTAGACACTTCACTCTTGTATAGAAAACTCAGTGCTTTCTTCTGGCACAGTGGCATGCCCAAGCCTGGCCTTATGTTTTCAGGTTTAACCCCTCAACACCACCACTTCGTTGCTTTTCAAATAAACATGTTTTCAGAGCCTTCAGAAACATGCCTACCCATTCCAGAAAGCTTATGACAATACAGAGAAAGAATGGAAAAAGAGTACCAAGAATTGTGGGCATATGCCAGGAGAGGCCCCACAGAGAACAGACGCGCCCTCAAGAAGTAATGCCAACATTAATCCAAGTCTCTGAAGTGGGTTCAGCCCCACCAGTAACAACAAAGAGCTCAGCACCCTTCTAACAATGCTCTCTCTCACAGATTCCTATGAACGGGTCGCTTTAGAAGCCTACATTCATCCAAGAGGTGGTGTCAGTGGTGGAATTAGTCACACCTGCCAGTGAATAGCACATAACAGCTATACAGACACAAGTGAGTTATTGGTCTTCGGCTACAATCTCCCAGGAAGCAAACTATGCAACTTCTGCTGCTTCCAGGACAATTGAAAGGAACTTAAACTTGCAAATGATTAAGTATCTTAATTGTGTCATCTTAAAGCGTTTCATTACCATAACCAATACCAAAAGGCTGGGAGAAGCCCAGCTGAAGCATTCAGATGCTTGACTCTAAATTTTAGTAGCCGTGACACTTTTCATCCTATGTCTCCCTCATCATTAGATCCTGTACATGGGTTCTTACTTGCCCAATGCAAGCTCATTAGTGGAAGAGGCGGCTCTAGAAACCAAGGTTTCTGACTCCTAGGCCAGTGTTCTTTCTTCTCACCATATTGTTCCCTTCTTTCTATATCACAGGAAAGGAAAAATTGGGGGAATAAGCATGGGGTGTTTAATGGATTTCTCCCAGCATTTAATTTTAGGAAATTCAACCTGTATTTACTAAGCACCTACTGAAAATCCAACCCCATTCAAGATGGTGGGATGATATAAAAAGATACATAACATGTGGCATGTGCCCTCAAGAAAACCGTGTTCTGGAGCAGGAGGGAAAATTTGCATTACACTAACAACATTCATTCAACAGTATTTATTAATGCACACTATGAGCAAAGCATTGTGCTGAATGCCTTCAGAGAAACTACAAGACAGCAAGGAGACTAAAACTGACTAAAGCTGGGTTTGAAAAGACCTCAAAGATCACCCTCTGAGCTCTTGACACTCAACCACATCCTGGCCAAGTGGCTCCGGTTGTGCTCCCCCTAAAAAGGCTCCAATTTGTCTACTTCCAACTGAAAATGTACGGCCCAAAACTGAACACAGTATTCTCGGTGTGGCTTTCCTCCTTTTTCAAGATAATGCAATTGTGTCATTAAACCTACAATCTCATGAGCTCCTTAAACACTCACATACAAATATTTGAATATGCCGAATACAACTTAATTTTTTCTCACACATCACCCCTATTCTGGTACTTTGCTTTAACAGTTGATTTGGGAGCCAAAATGCAAGCGTAATCTTAAATTTTCTCTCTTCTGATTTGGCCCATATATTCTAACTGATAAAATACTAGAGGACCATGATTCTATTATCTAATTCTACTTTACTATCCTTCCCAGTTCTGTCTCCCACAAATACATGTATTTTCTGTAGCTTGACCTAAATCACTAGTAAATATTTTTTGCCAAAAATCAGACACAAAGCCTAGTTCTTTGGGGAACCACAAGAAACATTCCTCCAAACTAACATAGCTCCACTTAGGTGCCCTCTTTTGGTAGAGTTGTTTGGCACAAATCCAGTATCAAATGCCTTCTTGAACTTCAAATACTTGGTGCTTAACATATTTTCCTCATCTGTTATATCAAAAAAAAAAAAAAAGGAAGACCATATAGTCTGATCTATTTGCAATCAACCCAAGCAAGACTGGCTCTTAACAATTGCTGGTTCAACATCCATCCTTGCAATAATCTCAATTAGAATCTCATTCCAGATTCCAAAGGTCATTTTTAGTTAGTAGGGGAATGCCAAAGACAGGAAATAGGACTTCAATTTGGCCAAACATAGAGGGCTTGCAGAGAATAGCGGGAAAGGTAGCTGGAGGAAAGGACTGGGGCCGAACATGGAAGGCCTTGAAGTCTTAGACTTAACTCCAAAGGCAGTGGAAAAACCACAAGTGCTTTGGAGCAGAGGAGGGGTATGATTAGAACACCTAGAAAAAAACCACCTAACAATGGAGGACAAGAGAGAGAGAGGAGTAGCCAGTGGCCAGAATTATAAAGATCAGGCCCCTGTAATGGTTCAGGAAAGAGGTTAAAATAGTTTGATTAAACAGTAAATGGGAAAATCAGAACACATGACAATGAATGATGAAGGTACAATGTGGTGACTGATCACACAGGGAAGGAAACAAGGGTAGGAGAAGGCAATGAGAATGCTGAGGCCCCCTGGGATGCCATTTCTAAAGGCAGGCCAGAGGAGTAGAGGCCTCTTGGAGCAAAGGAAAAGGTAAGTTGGTTTGCACAGAGCATTCCTGAGGTTCCCACAGGACAGCCAAGGTGGAGCCATCCAGAAGTCAAGTGGACAGTGGCATTGGACCTCGGGAGGAAGCAAGTGGGGCTGGAGACAAACTGCGCAAATGTGCGCATTTTGGAGCTGACAGAAGGAAAAGGCATCAGAAAATTCCCCAGGAAAGAAATGGCCAGCAAAGTGCAAAAAGGATCTGGATAGAGCTATGTTAGAGAAGTCAAAGAGAGAGAAGCTTTGTAGAAGAAAATTGTGTCAAATGACAGAGTGGTCAAGGAGAAGGAAGAGTGAGAAATGGCCAAGTGAGGCCTTCAGGAAAGTACTCTAGCTTTAGCCGTGCTTCCCTGACTTCAATGTGCCACAAATCACTTGAGAATCTTGCTAAAATGAGGATTCTGACTCAGTAGGTCCAGGGTGGGGCCGACAATTCAGCATCTCTAACAAGCTCCCAAGGGATCCCTGTGCTGCTGGTCCATAGAGGACCAAGAGCGAGGGGTGAATAGGAGGTGAACATAGGAGGCAGTGGGTTTGGTTGAGGAGAAGGAATGAGAGCGGGATAGACGATACAGATGGTGAGTGTTGTAGGAATTACGAATCAGCAGAAGAAGGCATCAATAGCTGTTTTTAAAGAAGTACTCTGTCCTAGAAGCTCACCCTGAGAGCTCTGATAAGTACATCAAGGGAATTCAGTATATGTTCAGTTCCTCTGTCCTTTAATCATACTTGACTTCAGTAACTTAAGTTTTAAAGTGAAGTAGGAAGTGTACAGTCTAACAGTGAGGTTGACTGGCAAAAAAGTAACATACCCCTCCATGATCCATTCAGTGGCTGGTAAAACATCCCACTGGTTGCTCCTTCTTCTAAGATACTTCCTGACTAGAGCGCTGCTCCCACAATGTAGTTCTCTCTCATACTTCAGCACCTCCAACCCATCCACACCCGTTTGATTAGGACTTAGCCTCTGTTGACAGATTTTATCTTTAGAAATGCCCCTGGCTGGGCCAAAAAGAACAAGTTAAGCAAAGGATTAACCAACACACTCTTCACTGATGCAGTCCAGCCGGCACCCAGTTAAGAGGCAGAAAGCAAGAATTTCAGGTGAGCACCCTCAGCGGGTGGCCGCCGGGCTGCCCGGGAACCCCCCAGTGAAAGAAGGCAGCATCCAGCCCTTGTCCCGTGGCACCATCTTGGTGCATTTAAATGGAAACTCTATTCTTGAGGGAACTTTCATATCTCACTCGATACACACTAGGAAACAAACAAACCATCCCCCCAAACCCGCGAAGACTCTCTGACCTGCCCCAGTCATGTGATGGTTCTGAGACAAGTCAGAACAGCACAGAGAATCTCCCCATCCGGGTGGTGCCAGAGCTTTTGCTTCTAGAGTTGCCTAGAAAATCACCGTGGACTATTTCCGTTTTTTCAGATGAGTCAATCAAAATGATCAAATGAATTTTTGACAGAGAGGTTGCCAGAGAAGGGAACCTGAAGGAAATTAAAAGAAAAATATCACCTGATTCTAAATAGATCAACCATCTTAAAAGGGAAGTTTATATGCAAAAATAATTTTTCCTGACATTTATGTAAAAATCACAGAATCACAGAATGTTACAGTCTGGGGAGTCCCTTATAGTTCAGCAAGATCACCTCTGAAGCTTGTTGAAAACACAGAGGCCCAGGCCTCACCCCATACCATGGACTTACTGACCCAAACTCTCCAGGGGTATCCAATTAACTTATTTTATTTACAAGATCCAGAGAAGTGACTTTCTCAAGACAACAGGTGTTCATTTTAAAGTTATATTCCATCTAGAACTCACACGGCTGGTAACAGTGTAGTCCATGACTGCACACAGACCCTCACGTAGGGTCCGAGTCAGTGAATACTCTGAAAACTAACTATGTCATCCAGCGCAAATTTTATTGAAACAGAGAGTTTTACTCCTGGCAGAGTGCCTGGAAACAGCACTCTTCTCTCACGGTGCCAGCACCCTGTGTTGGTCACACTTCAGCCCCAAACTGCCTTACTTAGCCTAATTTTTAAGGAGGTACTTGAAAAAGTTTTGAGCAGAGATTAGGATAATCAGGTAAGGAGGAAAAAAAGGCCCAGAAAAATCATACCGTTGACTATCACCTAATTTACTGGTTTTTTTTTTTTTGGGCCAAGTTGGATATGTTTTCCAGTCCTTTCTCTGGAGGAGGGGTGTGGGAGTATGAGTGCTGTCTGCCCGCTGAAGCAGGGCACTGCATACGCCTTCCTTCATCAGAGAACCACAAAGCATTTTGCCGGCTATATCCTCTGTGCCTGGGGTTGTCTTGCAGGATTTAGACACCACTTAGTAAAGTCACTCACACCAGGCCTCCTGCGTATCAGTCTAAAAGGACACATCAAAACGCCTTGTCCTTGAAACCTCTTGGGGGCCCAGATGGAAGACAGTTGGACTTAGCAAATCAACACACAGCTCTATACATTAAAAGGCTTTAAAAGGAGGGAAAAAGAAGAGCTTAGTGCAAAGAGGAACAACTTGCTTAGAGATGGACAAGATGCGGCCAGGAAAAGCCAGAGAAAGACACGCCCAATTCAATCCCACTCCTGCCGCTTTTCAGTATGGAAGCGGAGCCAGTTTAGCTCTGACTGAAACAGCGGGGTGTTGGGTCAGAGCCAGGAGACCTGGACGAACCGGAAGCGGTGAGCCTCATGCCTCCTCTAAGTAGGTCGTTTCCCTTTATCTTGCCCACCAATGTCATGCTGCAGGGCTAGAACATGGGTTGTCACGACCATGCTCTCTCTTGAAATCCCAAAGCACTTCCGCAGCCATTTAAAACCCCCCTGAGAACTAAATCAACAGGCTTTATCAGTCTCATTTCAATTGGGCGTTTAGTCCATTAACATTTAATGTAATTATTGATATGGCTTGAGTTGAGTCCACAATTTCACTTCTGTTTGTCTCTTATTTTTGTTCCTTTACTCCTCCTTTCCTGCTTTCTTTTGGAGTGTCTGAATATTTTTGTAGAATTTCATTTTATCTGTTGGCTTTTTAGGTGTACCTCTCATATTGCTTTTCATTTTTATTTTGCTTTACTATTACAGTATACATTCTTGTCGTAATCTGCTTAAACCTAATATTGCACTACTTCATGTAAAATGGAAAAAAAAAAATCATGCAACTCTATGGGTCCGTTCCCTCCTCCAGCCTTTACGCTGCAGTTGTCTCAGATGCTACATCCACGCACTACAATGGTACGTAGGGTTTGGAGGTCAAACACTTACTTATATTTTAAATAAATCAAGAGGAAAGAATAGTCTTTTATTGTTTACTCACATATTTATCACATCTGATGCTCTTGGTGGCTTCCTAACGATGAGTTTCCATTCCTCAGCCTGAAGAACCTCCTTTAATTAGCTTAGTTTTCTTCTCATGAAAATGTATTTTACCTTTGTTTTTCAAGGACATTTTTGCTAGACAGAGAATTCTGGGTTCACAGAGAGTTTTTATTTTTTTTATTTTTCTTTAAGCTCTTTAAAATGTTTCCCCACCATCTTCTGGTCTCCACCGTTTCTGATGAGACATTAAGGTAACTCAAGTTGTTGTTTTCCTGTAAGCAAAGTACATTTTTTTTCTCTAGTTGTTTTCAACTTTTACCTTTTTTCTGGGTGGGGGTGGGGGAGGGAGTTTAACCAAGATGTGCCTCGATGTGGTTTTCTTTACATTAATCCTGCTTAATGATTGAGCTTCTTGACTTTATAAATTTATGTCATTCACCAAATTTGGGAAGTTTTCAGCCATTACTTTTTCATTTTTTCCCCCTATTCTCCGGCTTCTCTCTCCAGGACTCTAATATGTTTGAATTTATATGAGAACATGTATTAGAGCTTTTGATATAGTCACACTGGTCCCTGTTTCTCTGTTTACATTGTTCTCTTTTTTTCTAAGACTGGATAATTTCTACTGATCTTTCTTCCATTTCTCTGACTCTTCCTCTGTTATCTCCATTCTACCATTAAGCTTATCCAGTGAATTTTTTGTTTGATATTATAATTTTCAGTCCTAGGATGTTCATTATTTCTCTGCTGAGATTTCCTATCTTTTCCGAGACCGTGAGCATATTTCTCTTTATGTCCTTGAGCACACTTATAATAGCTACTTTCAAATCTTCGCTTGCTATTCCATCTTCTGGGTTTCTTGGAGTTGGTATCTGTTGACTGCTTTTCATCATGCAATGAGTAATTTTTAGACTGCATCCTGGATGTCTTGAATGATATGTTGTAGAAACTACAGACTCTGCTAAGTTTCTTCGAAATCATTTTTTTTAAAGCAAGCAGTTAACTTGACTGAAATCAAACTGCAAAACACTGTCTCTCCTGAGGTAGGCAGCAGTTCAAATTTCAGTTCAATTGTTTTCGCCTACCTCGCTAGTGTGGAATCTATCCCACATACGTGGTGCAGAGTCCAGCTGTAGATATGGGCAGATTTTATACATGAAATTTGGGGCTCTACTCTCCGGCCCACTCTTTTCATGGATACCCCTCCTTCCATCAGCTAAGGTTGTCCTAAACTCTGATCTCTGGTTATCCAGGCCAATAAAAATGCATGCTGCTTTCTATCAAGGTGCAGCCTTCCCACAAGGCATAGACTGAAGGTTGCACTCAAGATAAAACCTGTGGAAAATGAGAAATTTCACCCTAAGCCTTTCCCTCCTTCCAAGTGTCAACTTTCCCTGCAGTACCCACCTCCTTCTTCCTCCCTTAGTAATAATGTACGGAGAGTGTAGCTGCTCCCTGGTTTTCTTTGGAACTTTCTCATAAGGCAAGAGACAGCAGATAACCCAGGACTCACCAGACGCCTCTCATCAGGATCAAAGACTGTCCTTCCTCATCAGATATTCACAGATTCTGAAATCCTAGCCCCTCAGGACATACTGAAGGAAACCAATAGATCTTCCCATCTCATCTCTTATTAGAGAAAGAATCCCCTCCATCCTGGCTGGTTGGGGAGATTCTGCTTCAATATCTCTACTGACAAGAGCATATAACTTTTAAGGAAATATAAAAAGAAAAGTAAATGACCCACACACATTACATCGGCTCTTTTCATCAGCTCAACAATCCTTTAAGGAAGGTATTATTATCCTCATTTTACAGATGAGAAAACTGGGCCTTGGGGAAATATCTCTGCTAGGAAAGAGTGGAGACAGGTTTTGAACTTTGGTCTCTACAACTCAAAAAGCCCACATCTTCCCCACATTGTCTGTTCCATCCTCAGTGGCTTTAATCATTAGCAAGTTCTTCCTTATATTGAACTGAAGTCTGCCACCTTATAATTGAGATCATTCACCATAATTCATAATTTTAGATTGTGAGCCCCTAAGAGTAGTGACAGCATCTCATTTGTCTTTGTATCCTCAGTGCCTAGCACAGAAGAGGGGCTAAATAACTGATCAGTTAATTCATTAATGCCATTAGAAACGTCAGGTAAAATCTGTATCTGTTTCACCATGGTAATCTTACAGCTACCTGAAATGGCTATCATATACCATCTTTCTCCCTCTAACAAAGTTTTTCTTCTCCAGTCTGAATGTCCCTTGTTCTTTTAATTGCTTCCCATATGGTGGGATTTCTAGAACCCTCCTGGTCCTCCTGGATACAACTGACCAATACCACTTAAAATGTCACCCAGGAATTCCATTACTTCTCAGGATGTAGAAAACCACAAGAGAGTATCACTCCCACACTAAAAATAAAAAGCCCAATAATCTACAAAATCATAGGTTTTCTCCAACCCAGAGAGCTGAGGTTGCAAGGCAAACAGTGAACTGAATTCCAAAGTATGACTAGTCCCTCCAAGGAGAGACAGAACACACAAATTGTTTCACTTTTGGCAGAGAGCAGGTTGAAGCAGCAGCCACCAAAAAAGTGAATAAGAAGAAAGTTGAAATTTCAACAAATTGATAAATGTTGGATATGGACCAGCAAGAAAGTTTACAATTCCTAAGAGTCCCAGGCACAAGAAGAGTCTGCATTCACCCATCATTTTTTCCACGGTACTCACAAGAGAGATCAAGACCAAGCAAGAGACAAGAGAGAGCCCCCTATACTGCAAAGGCATGAAATCTTGCCTACTTCCCAGACCTTTCCCTCATAAAAAAACAGAAGTGATAAGCCACTGAAGAGGAAAAGTATCCAAAAAAGCTTCACTTTCACTAAAGGGAGAATAGAAGCAAAATATGTCCGCCTCCAGGCAAAAAGGCAGAAAATCTTTTCAGGTACAAAATCTTGTATACACACAAAGAGAGGCCTGCCACCACTAGCAGAGGGACAGGAAATGCTCTCCCACCCAGGAACCCCAACTAATATGAGATAGAAAAAGTCTCATACCAGATACGTGGGGCCTACCTAAGATTGAGACCAGAGCAGAAGAGAGAAACCACTACCACCGACCCCACCACAAGCTTCACACTGAGTAATAAATAACAGTAGTCTAGTCCCTCAAGGGGGGAAAGAGGATAGAAAGAGATTCCTTCTTTGGAGTAAACATGTGGGACCTGCTGAAAGCTGAGGATGAAGTGGAAAAAGGAGGAAAATCCTGCATTTCTCCAGGCTCAACACTAAGCGCAGGTAGCAGCAAGGCACCAGTGGAGGAATCTGAAGTCTATTACAGAAGGAAACAGATCCAGCTCAGTTAGTGACTATAACAACTCAACTACCCACATTAACATCACAACAGGAGTGTCTCTGTTTCCACGTATAAATACTGTTTAACTCAGTCTCTACTGTTCTTTTACACACATTGTCTGACATTGAATCAAAAATTATAAGGCAGAAAAAAAGCAAAAATAAAAATAGAAGACTCTTAGGTCAAAAGATAAAGTAGTCAATGTGACCAGAACCAAGGTGATGCAGATGTTAGAACTATCAGATAGGGACTTAAAATAACTATTACTAATATGATTTTTAATGTAGAGAAAAAGAGGTGGACAACATGAATGAATTGATAATTTCAGAAAAGAAATGGAAACTAATTTTTTTTAAAAAGAGTCAAATGGAAAAGCTAGAAATAAAAAGCATGGAAACAAAAAGATAGAATTCCTTCATTAGGCTTATCAGCACACTGGACACAGCAGAGAAAAGGATTTACGAAATGGAAGATAGGTGACTAGAAATGATCCAAACAAATAAGGAAAAAGGTGAAAAAACAAAACAGAACATATAAGAGCTAGGGGATGATATCAAACAGTGTAACATATGTTTGGAATCTCAGAAATAGAAGAAAGAGAAAGGGGAACAGGAAAAAAAAGTGTTTGAAGAGAAAATAGCCAAGAATTCTCCAAAATTAATTTTTTAAAAAATCAAATCACAGATCAAAGAACCTCAGAAAATCCCAAGTGGAACATGGGGGAACACAAGGGAGGTAGTTAGGCACATCGTCGTAAAACTACTAAAAAACAAAGTGAAAATTTTGAAGGCAGCCAGAGAAAAAGAAACATACGGAGAAAAACAAAGCTAAGAATGACAGCAGACTTCTCAACAGAAAGAATTTAAGGCAGAAGAAAATAGAATAACATCATTAAAATACTGAAAGAAAAAACTTCCTACATGGAATTCTAAATAGTGAAAATATCTTCTAAAAATGAAGGTAAGAGGAAGAATTTTCCAGACACACAAAAACTGAAAGAATTCATTTCCAGCATACCTGTGTTATAAAGATGTTAAAGAAATCCCTCAGGCAGGAATCTGGTACCAGAAGGAAATTCGTATCTACACAAAGACATAAAAAGCTCTAGACATGGTAAAAATATGGGGTAATATGACAGCCTTCGTTTTCTTAATTTTAATCTCCTTTAAAGATAACCAGCTCTGCAAAGTATATTTACTTTTAAAATAGATTAAATGATAAAAAATTTAAACAGAATAATTTTAATTTTCCTATTAAAATAAACAAGTAGAAAAATATTTTGTCTGGTTCCCAAGAAAAAGGTAACTGCTCTTTAAAGAAAAAAGAGTAACAACAGTCAGTGGGATTTATAACATATGTGGAAGTAAAATGTAAGACAATAAAACAAAGGATGGGAGGGAGGAAATAGAAGTATACCATTGTAAGATTCTTGAATGTATACATAAAGTGATATATTATTTGAAAGTAAACTGTGTTAAAGATATATACTGTGCATCCTAAAACAATCACTAGAACATTTTTAAAAGGAGCAAACTTATAAGCCGATGGTGGAGATAAAATGGAATCATAAATCATACAATAATTCAAAAGGCAGCAGGAAAAGAAAAAAACAGGAACAGAGAATACATAGGACAAATAGAAAACAACTTGCAAAATAGCAGATTCAAAACCAACTATATCAATAATTATATTAAATGTAAATGGCCAAAGCATTCTAATTAAAAAGCAGAAATCCAATTAAAAAGCAGACTAGATAGCAGAGACCCAACTACATACTCTCTAAAAGAAATTTGTTACAAATATAAACACAGGGATATGCTAAAAGTGAAAAGATAGAAAGATATACTACACAAACAAAAAATCAGGAGTTCTAAAATAAAATATTACAAAGTAGGCTTCAGAACAAGAAATAAGTTCAGGCACAAAGAGTCAATTCGTCAAGAACATACAATAAATGTGTGTGCATCTAACAACAGGACTCCAAAATACATAAAGAAAAATCCAGTTGGGTGCAGCGGCATGTGCCTGTAAGACAAGCTACTCAGGAGGCTGAGGTGAGAGGACTGCTTGAACCCAGGAGTTCAAGTCCGGCCTGTGTAACACAGTGAGACTCCATCTCTGAAAAAATAAAGTTTAAAGAAAGAAAAATCTGATCAACTGAAAAAAAAAAAATAGACAAAAACCAGGAAGACTGGGAGACCTCAATAATCCTCTCAGTAATTTATATAAAAATAGACCAAAAAATCAGTAAGGATACAGAAGACTTAAACAACACTATCAACCAACTTGACTTAATTGACATTTATAGACAACTCCAACCAACAATACCAGAATCCACATTCTTTTCAAAGGGCCCATGGAACATTCACTGAGAGAGACTATTTCGTGAGCAAATTTTTATAGCTACTTTATTCATAAGAGTAAAATGTTTAAACAATCCAAACATCCATCAAATGGTGAATGTGTCAACAACTGTACATTCACACAATAAAATACTATTCAGCAATAAAAAGGAATGAACCAGTGATATATGCAATGACATGGATAAATCTCAACAGCATTACGCTAAGAGAAAGAAACCAGGTGCACAAAAGGCTATGTATCACACGATTCCATTTCTATGACATTCTGCGGAAAGGCCAAGCTATAGAGAGAAAAATTAGATCAGTGCATGCCATGGCTGGGGATAGGGAAAGGAGACTGGCTGAAAAGGGGCACGAGGGAACTTTCTAGGGTGATGGAAATGTTCTGATTGTGGTGGTGATGGTTACACGACTGCATGCATTTGTCAAAAATCATCTAACTATTCACTCAGAAAGGGAATTGTATGTAAATTATATCTCACTAAACTGACTTTTAAAATAAAAAACAAATTTATATACAGTCATCCCTTGGTATCTATGGGGAATTTGTTCTGGGACCCAAGATACCAAAATCCAAGAATGCTCAAGTCCCTTACAGTTGGGCCTCCGTATCTGCAGTTCCACATCCAGGATCGAATATTTCCATATTCCAGATTGGATATTCAACCTGCAGTTGAATTGATGGATGTGGAATCCACAGATACCGAAGGCCAACTGTACTGTTATCCAAGATAGGAAACAGTTGTAATAAAATAAACTCATAAAAACAATACATCACACTTAATTTGGTCAGATCAGTACAGGCCTCACCTTACCTTCCTGGAAGAAACTTTTTGAGGAACTACCTCATCGTGTGGCCCCAAATGGAACTTCACTGAGCTTCTGACTTCATTACAGATAGGCCCACACGGCCCAGTGTACATATTTCCCATGCATACTTAGATCTCTGTCATGGGGCAGAGATCAAGGAGATAAGAAATATGACAGATTTCAGTAACATGAAGGTATATGAAAATTCACTGTCATGTTTGTAATGGACAACCCAGCATCTGGTTCTGAGTTGTCCTCCTTGAGGATACAGAGTTGAAAAGGCAGTTCTGGGAAGCAGAAGGCCATCTGAAAGCCTTTGCTGAGAACAGGAACTGCCCTTCACTGTTTAAGTTACTGCAGGCTGTGCAGGTCAGAAGGAATCTAATTAGCAGGGAAGAAGGCCCAGGCTGGGTACTAGACTCCTAAGTCCACCCCGGGGCTATTAAAATAAGAGTTTCTCACTTCTGAATGGGGAAGGCACTCCCAGAACTCTTCCTTGGGCAAATCCAGGGCACAGAGTGGGCATGGAAGGAAGATGCTAGCTAACTAGTGCTGCCAGCACCTTGCCTTGCTGGTTCCTGCCAAGGGAAGTCAACCCTGAATACTCTTTTCATTGCTAAAGGTTAATCTGCAAAAAATATTAAATGCCATCCTTCTCTAAAGAGGAGTCTTTGGTAAGTTCACAACACTGCCACTGAATCCAAAATAACTTTCTTAATTGCCTGTTAAGGGCTCCCAACAGGCCGCCTCTAGAGAAACATTTGTCCTCCGACTGTTGTTGTTGGGTTTTTTCCTTTTAAATGCTGTCTTTCACCACTGTGTTTATACTTTCCACAAAGATACAGCATGATTAATGCAGAAAAAAAATATGAAAAGACTTACAATCAAATTAGGAGAGCACTTGATAAAATAAGCCCTCTTCTTGTAAGTAATTTGAAAGAATAACTTTTTCATTACAACCTCAGCTCCCAGCAGGTCCTACATAAACCAAGCCAGCTGCGGTTCAAGAAAAGGTCTAAGTGAGGACCCACTCAAGGTGGGGATAAATCACAACTGGGATCACAGACCAGGTTTCTATCTTTTTTATCCCCCTTAATAAATTGAGCTTGACCTGAAACTCCAAGAAAGTTAATTTATAACAGCCAAAAAATAATTTTTTTTTTTTTACATAACAGCTCACTTTTCTTTTTCTTTTGAATTTAAACCATTATAACAAATGGAGATTTATTATATACTATAAACACATGTGGCTTAAGCACTGGTATTTAGTCTAGAAACTCAGAGGGGGCAGTCAGTTGCTGGTGCAATCAGGAAATGCCATGTGACATTCCTGATAAAGACGAAACACACACACATTCCACAGCACTCGTTGTGGCCACTGTGGTTTTAGCCATTGTGCGGGCGCCACAGACCCAAGTGCAGGCTGTGAACTGAAAGATGATGCAGTAGGCCAGGGAGAGGCACTGCCTATCAGAGCCACATCCACCCAAGTCAGTGCTAAAAGTCTTCGCAACAGCAACCGGGGCTTTTAATTAGAGATGAGCAAAGAAAACCAACTCCCCAAGACATTTCTCCAAGGTCTCTTTCTTTTTATCTACACCTGACATATCCCTAAAAGTGGTCCATGTGTTTTGGTCCAGAGATACTCAGCAATGCTGCACGGAATCATCCTGAAACATCAGGCTGGGTTCACTGATGAATAAATGGAATCCTGGCGGAAGGTGTGTTGGAGACCTTATTTCCCACCATGCCAAAGCTGGAATGAGACTCCTGATTCTTTGTCTCCCTTCTCTCATCCAGGCTGACATGATCTACTATTCCTCTTCAACTGACAGTTCTTACAGTCTTCACTGGCAACAAGCACTAAGTGATTTACCAGCTAAGCAGGGTTCTCTGGGAGGTCACAGTAACTGGTGGTCAAAGACATGAAATTTGGAGTCAATCCTAACTCCATCACTTCCCAAATTCTCTAAACTCAAGTTTTTCCATCTATAAAATGGGAATACTTATTGAAGTACCTCATGTGTCTGTTGGGAGAATTCAGTGAAATAATATGTATAAATCACATAGATGGTCATAAACTTCATCAAAAATTTAGAGATTCTCTATCATAATCTAATTCAGCCTCATAGTGGTACAATAATTAATAGTTATCAGTAACGATCATTATTATTAATAAACTTTCCATATGTGTAGGTCTTCTCTCCAGAACCACAATAAAATTTCCCTGAGGGCAAAACCTCCATCATTACAATCCTTCTGCCTTATTTATAGCTCCAAGGCACAAGCAACTTATTAACAAACTCTTGTTCATCATATCAATTCTACATTGATTTAAAAACTTTTATTATAATTATGTATAACAGAGAAACTAGCAAAAATACACACACAAATAGAAAAATTAAAATCATCCTTGATACCAACACTAGAAATAACCAGTTAATATTCTGATTTAAAGTTTTCTGTTTCTTTTTCTATGCATACACATGTTCATTTCAAAGCACAACTGGGATCGACAGTGTATACTGTTTCAAACCTACACTTTTTAACTTAGAAATAGTTCATGGACATATTCCCCTACCATTAGATATTCTTCAAAAACATGATCTTTTCAGGCAGCAAGGTATGACATTCTATGGTTATATCCCCCACTGTTCTCATCCACCATCTTGTAAACGGAGAATGCCTGTCATCCTAGTGCTCAGTTAGATACCGAAACCAGAAAATGTGTGTGGAATCACCTGGGACCATGCCCAACACTGGTCAACACTCAATAAATATCCTCTCATTTCTCCCGCTTGTCTAATGTCTTTAAAGGAACTTCATGAAAGATCCCAAGAAATAAGGCTTCTTAATACTAAAAGAACTGAAGCCCAAGACCTTCCCTGTAAGGATTCTACTCGTTCCCTTTAGTTCCCAGCACAAGATTTTGGATAACCACCATAACAGAGTTCCCATGAGTTTCACAGTAGTTTAATATACAATATTATAATCCTACTTACCTTTTCCTATGACCTTCCAGAATCCATAGCTCTCAGACTGGAATTTTTGTCACCTGTCACCAAATGTTTCTCTAATTATTTCAGATATGCTGGACTTTCCTTCTTAACCAGACTTAAGTTCTAGACCATGAAAGGAAGCTTAATATTTAAAGACTACAGAACCTGGGGTCAGGAGACCTGGGTTCTAGTTCCAACTTTGTCTCTTACTAGCTGTCATCATTTTGGATAAATCATCTCCCCTCTCTGGGTCTCAGTTTTCCCATCTATAAAATGGTAGGCTCAAGTAAGATCATCTCCAAATTCACTACATCACCACATTTAGGACAGCAACTGGTTTATACACAGTTATCATTTTTAACTGAGATCTAGTGTAAGCCGGACACCTATGATGTCCGTACCGTCCTATGATATCAGTACCGTCATTTGCTCCATTTAGCAGAGAAGGAAACTGAGTCTTAGAGAGGTTAAGCAACAAGCACAAAGTCATGCAGTATAACCATGTCTGAATCCAAGTGTGTGTCAAAAGCCTATGTTCACAACCAGGAAGGTGTACACTTAAATCCTTTTATTTCTGGGATGCATTCCCTCCTCCCCCACCACAGCAGCTCCAAACTCTCAATAACACTTGTTCATTTCATTGACAGATTATGGTTCTAACTCAGTGCCTGGACTTCTACTGAGAGCTTATTTCTGTATGTCATAGTACCAAACAATATTGACATTTTGGACCCGATAATTGTTGTGGGAGCTGTCCCGTGCATTGAAGGATGTTTAGCAGCATTCCTGGCCTCCACCCACTAGATGCCAGTAGCAACCACCATACCCACCCCCATCCCCAGTTATGACAAATCAGATGTCCCTGAAGCACGGGGAGAACTGCCTCCTCCCGCCACTGACAACCGCTTCTCTAAAACAAAACACACTGAAAACACAGGACAGACAGACAAAAAGATAAAAGCATTGGACTAATACCTACACATGGGTAGAAAGAACAACAATGTAGTCAAACAACTACATCCCTAACAGTACATCCCTGCTTGAAAACATTTGACTTCTGAGCATACCCTCCATAAGAATAACACTACTACAATCAAAACATCAAATTATATCCCTTAAATATATACAATTTTTGTCGATTATACCTCAATAACACTGAAAAAAAAAACCACCATTGTTTCTCATTAAAATGAAACATTGCTTATTATAGAGATTTAAAATAATGCAGAAAAAAACAAAAATAAAAGTTTTTAAACACACAAAAGAATAACACTCCAGCAGGGCAGTAGGAAGAGTTTACATTCTTGCCCCAGTACCTAAGGTCAGTTTAGGGCCAACCATTTTACTGCTGGGCTCACTCAAGAGGGAGTTCCTCCCTTCCTAAGTTACAGACAGTGAGGAGGAAGACAAGAAAAGCTGTCTTCCTTGCACCCTATGTTCAAGTTAGGATTCTAAAAGTATTTTCCAGTAGACCCAATGTTGCAATGGCTACATTCTCAGGCTGGCCCATAAAAGTCCATTTTATCTAAAAATAGCACTTCTCATTTTGCAGAAATGAATTTTGTGAGACAGCCAAGAACCTACCATCCTTTAAACCTCCACTTTGTAAGAATACAGATTTTAAATATGCCTGACCAATTAACAATAAAATTTGGGAGTTAGAAACTAAACATAAGGTCAATAGCCACAGCCAAATCTTTTCTCTACCCGTTCTCCCAGAAGTTGCCATTAATATTCATCTGTGTCCTCCTTCTTAGGTTCTCTATCAAAACTCATCTATCATGTGAGTGTGGAGATGCACACATGTGCACACACGTGCGCACAAAGCTTCTTTTCATTTCTTAAGTGATCTGTAGCTGAGCTTTTAGGGATCTTCCCGGCACTCTTTTGAAGTTAGTTCTTGGTGTGAAACTGTGCTTGGACTTACACAGGTGGGGAGAGGGGCCCAAACTTTCAATAAGCCAGAACGCACAAGCCACACTGGGGAAACACATTCAGGGACCCTTATATCAGAATTAGTAAGTTTCTGTCACTGACGAGAGTGAAAATCCAGAAGCGCTATAGATCATCAGGGACATTTCAGCTTACCGTCATATTTCATGGACAAAATTACATTCCAGGAAGGGGGAGAAAGGGGAAGGGGGAGTAAATGTAGGGAGGGAGGAAAAGCCACATAAAAGTTCTGAAATATATCAATGTCCAGAAATAGGAAAGGAAAAAAAAAAAGAAAAAGAAACCTTTGGAGAGTTTAAAAAACATGAAATAAAATATCTACCTTATTTCAGAATCCTGGAGTAAATAATATTTCTGATGCCCCCATAGAGTCCAGTCCAGCCAGCAAAACAAACACAAATACAAATAAATACTGGGCTAGCGAATTAGGGAAGGTACACAGAGGAATTTAAAAATAGGACGAGGGTTTAGTTCCGAAATGGGATCCTTCCTCTCTCCTCCTCCTCCCCGCTCCAATTTTTTTTTTTCTTGAAGTAAAATCCATTATTTTGAAAAGACCATTTGAAACCCTAAAGAAATAGCAAAACACAGTATTGTGGTGTTCCAAAGTAATATCTCTTGTTTATAACCATATAAATTTAGCCACTGGCACTACAGGGCTTATATAATAGAATAGAGTTATTTTAACAGTGCCCTGTTAAAGAAGAAGCAAAATGTTCAGCTCATTTTCTCCAGTGGGAGGGACACACGGCCTCATGCGAGAGAGGGAACATGCCTAAGTCATTACCGCGGGAAAGCAATCCGTCAAAGCCGGGCGCTCTGGCATGGCCAGCACCACTGGTGAGATCAGAGAGGCAGCCTCTGCTTGCAATTACCAGGGAAGGACCTTGGCTCTAGGCAGCCTGCTATCAATTACTACCCTGGCCTCTCCGCTTGGACTTGTCAATTTCCCAGTGTCTTCTGTTTTGTAACAGTAAGAAAAAGGGCTCCTCCTGACTGATTCTTGGAAGTTTCTCATGTGTTGTGTCACTCCTCGGTGTCATTAACAATTCAATTAAAATTTCACAGCACACAGGCAGGCAGCACCGGACAGGGGGCGGGAAGGGGCCCCGTGGAGGAGATTTCCTAAGGGCCTGCAACGGGGCCACGTCGGATCAAGCGAATCCAGTCTCGAAATTTCTTTGACTTCATAAGTCAGGCTTGCATGTGTCTCCCATCTGACACGACGCTGGCTGTCATCTTGGCAAGACGACATGTTTGATGTTCTCACCCCGTTGGGGGTGTAGTGATGGGAAGGAATTTCAGGCTGGCTAGAAACAAAAATCTCACATCATTTCAACTCAACGTTTTGGCTCCACAATGCATAATTATAAATATTCACAATCAGCTTTCTTAATCTATAGTGAGTTCTAGAAACTTCTTTATCTCTTTTTTTTTTTTTTTTCATTGAGTCCTTCTATTTTCTTGCTTTTCAGAGTGGGGCTGTCTATAAGAAATGAGAGACAGAGAGTAAATCACAATTAAATTCTTCAGGAAGGTAGAGGACTAGGAATGCTAAGACAGGATGGCTGGAAACAAGAAAGACTTGCTACTGTCATTATTAACTCTGCGAAAGTGCAAACACTCCTTTGTCTGGTTGAATGATGGAGCTACACATGCTCACGTGCTTTTAAGCGTCCCAAGGGTTTAAGGCAAAACCAAAAAAAAAAGTTTCAGGCTTAAGACTTCTGAGGCAGCTTTCGCTCTAACCCTCTCAATGAGTTTAGTCATGCAAGGAAAGATTCTTTAAAGTTACCAAAGACTTTGTTTAATGCCCAAGAAAATGCAGACTGTCAGCACCCTTTGTCAGGTTTTGGTGGCTTAAGTCCATTCCCCAATACACTGGTGACCCTCCACCCTCATTCACTAGTTTCTTTTTGACATCAAGCGCTGGATAATTGTTTGATTTCCTTCTAGGTAAAAGCAGATTAAATGCCCAGCTGCAACAGCTGACACACAAAAGGGAAAATATAGTTTAACCACCATATTTATCAAGATAATTTTTCTTCCACACACTGATTAATAACATTGGCCAACATCCCCTTTGGCTTGAGGAAAAGAGGTGGGGAGAGACATGTCCCCCCTCAGAGTATCAGAAACAGGAGCTGACAGTTCAAGGCAAAAATGATTTGCATGTAAATTCTGATCAAAAGCAAGTCTGCACCCTGAAGTTGTCAAGTTTTGCTACCAATTTGACACTTAAATGGGCTATAGCAAAACTTGATTTAAACTGAAGAGGAAAAAAACATGGCAACTCAATTACCCCCTAGCAGATCGGATCTGGCAGCTGAGGTCAAACTTTTCACCCTGCCATTACATTTCTCAATACCTGATGCTTTAAACAAACACTATGTATTCCTCCTACAATCCTGGAGGAAAATGCATTTCTCAGGGCTCCCTACTGTGCCCCAGATTAAAAAATAAAGTTTCACTTGTGTGGGATCTGGGGCCATTTTCTCCATGTAAATTTCTGAATAAATCAGGACTTAAGAAATGGCCTTTTGCACTGAGAAAAATAGTCTCCGCTTTTTAAAAAAAAAAACTTTGTGGGGAAGATTTGTGGAGTACTAAAAGATGATTTAAAAACAAATATTCCCATAGCATTAGAGGCAAAACAGTGACCTGTTTTTAGTTTGCTTTTAATATATTTCATATTTGAGCTTAGGCTGAACAGCACATTAATTCAGCAGGGAGAAAAACAGCTAGCTAGTTCCAAATCGTTTCCAAATTTATGGAGGACAAAGTATCTTGTAAGGCCCTGGGACAAAGGCTCAGATGGAAAGACCCAGTTGGCCTCTGGGAATTCCATCCCACCAGGGTTTGAATGCTGTAGTCTCCTGGGCCATTCAGTCCCCAAAAGAGCTCTCACTCCCCGCAAAGACTATTTAAACCGCCAACTGTTTAAACTCTTCCTGTAAGTGCCCTAAAGCAGCTTCAAAACTGGTTTTTCCCTTTTTTTTTTTTTTAAGTCTTATTTCCCTAAGCTGGTTTTAAGCTCCTTCTATAAAAGCAAGGAGTTTATTGACTTTGTATTCACTATAATTTCTAGTTCTCATAACAAGTAGCCAGGTAATGTGCAGGGAATTAATTCACTTTTTTAGCCAACAAATGTACTGAACTGCGTGCCAGGCACTGTTCTAAGCACTAGGGGCCCAAACATGACTAATGGCTGCTTACAGCTGGAAAGACAATCACACACACAACTAATTATAATAGTGTGGGTTAAGCATTGCAGAAAAGTAATATTCAAAGTATAAGAGAACACATTTAACTGAGGAATTCATTCTGGGGGAGTGAAAGTTTCAAACTCCCCTGGTGACTGGGACTTTATCTATATCAGCATACAGCAAATGGTGGAGCAGGAGTGCCAACGGGAAGTAAGATGTTTCTACAGAAGCCAGCAAAATGGAAATAGCAAAGCCTGTCTGGCCAGGTGCTAGGTAGAGGAAGAAGACAGCATGGTCATAACACAGCATGCCATATCCTATGGCAACGCACACAGGACAAATATGCAGAACCACATTCCTCTTGTGCCTGGTCTTCCTGCAAACCTATTATGCCAATCTCCAAACTTGGAGCACCCCCACCATTGCTGTTGCACTGGCCTTGCTGTTCCTCAAACATGCCAAGCTTGTTCTGGCCCCTGGGCCTTTGCATTTGCTGTTCTCTCTGCCAGGTTCCCACGCCTTTGCATAGCTCACGCTTTCTCACTTTCAACTCTTTGCTTAAATGTCATTTCCTAGAGCAGGCTTTCCTGAACTGAAATGGGCCCCACATCCACTTCTGAAACACCTAACCCCATATACCCTGCTTTATTTTTATCATAGCATACATCACTACCTCAAATTTTATTATCTGTTTATTGTCTCTCTTCCTCACTAGGTTGTAAGCAACATGAAGATCGGGATCATACCCCCAGATGCTGAACCACAGAGTAGGTGCTCAATTAATACCCATAAAGCCGCCGGGTGCCATTAAGCTAATATCCCTGAATTAACGCTATAAAGGCAATTAAGGCCCAAAACCAAAGTCACCACAGACCCCAATTTCTAAGCCCTTGCATCACAAACAAAAAACAATATAGGAGTGGATGCAAATGCAGCATTTTTTGAAATCTAAATATGGCCAGAGGGGGGTAAATCACCAACATATCAAAAAATAGCTACATGAGCCAAATCTCTGAGATCTTTCTGAAAAATACATATTTAACTCTAACCAGGTTCCCAGGCTTCCCACAAATCACCACCACACAAGAGGAAGCCATGTGAGAAGTTATGTTCTGCTTCTGAACATTTAAGCATTTTTATCAATATTATTTGCCAGTATAAATATTTTACCCATAACTTTATATTTAAAATAGGAGTGTACCAAACCGGGGCTTATAATGTGCAAAGGAAACAGTTCAGTCTAAGGTATTCATGACTTCAGTCATTCTCTCATAAAACAACAGATGAAATAAAATGTATGACATTCCCAAAGAGGGAGTTTCTCCTGTAATTCATCTTAAAATGCAATGTTCTGTCATCTCAAGTAACACTTACTGAAAGCAACCATCAATACTTTTTGTCAAAAGCCCGTACTCTGTGTAAAATGTTCCATCAATCTCTATTTACATAAAACAAAAAACTTTCAGTGTGGTTCTAACACACAGCCACGGAGCGTCTCCATCTTCAGTTTTCATGCTCTGCTGAAAAATAATTTGACTGACACCAGAAAAATAAAGATGACCCTTAAAGGAAAGCTTTTAGGAAGGGAAAAGCTACAAGGGGAAACACCTTACGGACACAAGTCCTATTGGAGAGAGGGGTTTTTTTTGTTTTTAACCCATAAAATGTGTTTTCTATTAAAACAAAAAATTCCATTTCGCCAGGAAATCCCCTAAAAAGCTTTCACTCAACTGCACGCAAGCATCACTAATGCAGGCATGGCACCCTGCTGATTGTAAACTTGAGCATGCAACATGTACCACTCCATTCCACGCCAGAAATTTTAGCTTTCAGTACAATGTGAATATCATGAGGCTAGAAGAAGGTCATCTCCTGGGGCTGTTTATAAAACACACAAATTAAGGTATTAGCCTTTCACCTTGCAGGGCTGAAGATCACATCCCAGCTTAGGTAACAAGCAAAGTCCCTCTACCAACCTTTTCCTAATACTTGCTTGTTGAAATCATACAGACCCTTTCCTCTGACCCGAGTTAGCTAAGGCCTAGATGAGAAAGCTAAGAAATTGCAGGTCAAGGCCAAGAAAAACTACTCTGTGACCATCTGAGACATTTTTGCTTCACATACAGTGACCGATTTTTGCCATTCTTCATTCTACCCCTATGATCGGAACGGTCTAGGGTTGAGGATTACACAGGGAACAAAGCTGCTACTTACATCCTTCCAACCGCACATGTAAGATCCACCAGAAAATCCTTCAATCCTTCCTAATTGTCCCTCACGTTCACTCACTCAACACGCCTGAGCACCCGCTACGTGAAACGGTGTAGGGCCCGAGGGGAGACCAGACACGGCTTCAAGTAGTGCTGTGGGGCCTCAGCCGAACCGCTGCCCCTCTCTGAGTCTCTGAACCCTACTTTCTTCTCCTATAAAATGAGAGAGTCTGGCTAGACCGGCAGTTTTCAAAGTGTGTTCTGCAAAGCTCCATGGGCAGCAGCACAAAAGCTCCAGGGTCTTAGAGGAGGGGAAATGATGACCCAGTAGATAGGGCCCCGGCCCCCTTTGTGACACGGCTGCCGATGGGCTAACAATGCTTCAGGTTTCGTTTGTAATCACGTCCGTAGATCTCTAGAGTCCCTCCAGCTCTAATATTCTTCGGCCTTACACTGTGGGGGAGCAGGAACACAGACACATACCTAAAACAGGTGTGATGGGTCCTGGACTTTGAGTCAGAGAGGGTGGAGGGAAGAGTTTGCCTTGTAAGGTGCACACAAGCTGCATGAGGACCACCAGGGCGCGCGCAGTTAGGACTGTCAGAGGCTGGGCGTGAGGAGGGGTGGGAAAGGGCAAATAGAATGGGCAGCAGAAGCTCAGAGGCAGGCCAGAGGGCATGTTAGAGAAGCACGGGACACCGCTATAAAAGGAGAAGAAAAAACAGACAGGGGCAATTAAAAGCCAGGCTGAGGATTCTAGGACGCCCTAGACCCAAGATGCTCTTACCTCAACCAGTCATGAACGCAAATGCCCCCTGAGCAACCCGAGCTCACTTCAATGCTTTTGATCACACCTGCAAATCCCATACACATTCGTCCAGATCTGAGTTTATGTCCTTAAGGGCCTGGCTCAGGCTTCACACATTTGGTAGTCAATACAGGCTTTGATAGCAAGGATAATGAGGATAAATTATGCCAGGCCCTGTGCTAAGAGCTGTACAAGCAGCGTCTCATTTAATCCCGACAACCAGGGAGGTAGGTACATCACCATGCTGTGGGAGAGAAAATTAAGGCTTAGAGAAGACTCAATAACTTGTCTGATGTCACACGGCTAGGAAGAGTAGGAGCAGAACTCAAACCCAGAAGCAGCTGACCCCGAGAGCCATCTCAGCCACACTGCCTCCCTCTCAACGATTCCCAGGGGCTGAGCCAGAGGCAGCAGCAAGCGGAAGGCCTCTGGTTCACGACAGGCTGTTTCCTGTAGGCAGTTGCATGTTAAAATAAACGATGGACCAACAAGGCTTTGAGCTAAGTGGGAAAAATTCTTCCCCCACAAAAAAAGGAACACGGTAGAAAAGGAAAGCTCCTCGGCACTTAGAGTCAGGGCGTAAAATGGCCCCTTGGCTAGTTTGGGCTTAAGTTTTCATTCTTGACCCTGATGTAAGGCAAGTGAGTAGCTGAAATACCACAGCTTTCCGGCTCCCTAGCACTTCTAGGCTTAATCACCAACAATCGCTGGGGCATCTATTGTTTGTCCAGCTTACACTGGATGCTATGGGGGACACGAAGAGGACACTGTTTTTATCCTCAAGGTTCTCGGAGTTAAATGTCAAGCAAGACTTGAACACACAGTCCCTTCCAGATCCAAAGTGCTGCAATAAAAGCACAGCAAATGGGTCCAATAGATAGTTGGGTTGAGCAGCATGGAATGGACCACAAACAAGTACAATAGAAGTTCTGAGAAGGAGCATCTCATAAAGGACCTGACTGGCTAGGAAAGGCCCGAAGTAATTGGAACCAGCCCTGCAAGGATGGTTACAGTTTGGGTAGACAAGACCAAGGCAATGCAGAGCAAGCAGGGCAGGCGGCTCAGATGGCAAGGCTGGGGTGAGCAACGCCAGGGGATGGGGAGGGACACAGCGAGGACAGCACAGCTGAGGCACAGCGACAAGCAGTCGAGCTAGACAGGAAGGAGGTGGCTTTACCCTCCATCATGACCCAATCCAACCTCTCATTTCACAGGATGCACAAAATAATTAAGAGCCTTGCTCAAAACCATACAGCCAATTTAGCGACAGAGATGGATGAGAACAACTCTAATCCCTGCCTCGTGACCTGGTACACTTTCCACCGTACCACACTGCCTCCTCCCAGAAGCGTAAGCAACATTAGTCCCTCCAAGGGCAAGAGCATCAGAGACCTGGGAGATTCAGGTCCAATTGTAAAGATGAGTCCACTTCAACTTGCTCTAAAATGCTTACAGGGCCCATACCTAATTTCTCTTTAGCCACATCCAATTTTTTCTAGGGTTTTATTCTGAAAACCCTTTAACGATGAAGTTCTCTTCAAGGATCATTTCGAGTTCCTCCAAAATGAACCTAAGGGTTCTTTGGTCTGGGTCATTTGCATTAGTTAGCTCATCTTCTCCCCCAAAATGCACTAGGAGCAGAAAAGAAACTGAGATGGGAAAATAAAAGAGGAAGACAGTATTTAAATTTGAGTTTTTGCCTTTTGCAGAGAGATCCATGACTTGAATAACAAATCTCTAAGCTACCACTGATAGTGCATTTTGTAAAAAGATAACTAGAGTGAAAAAGAATGAAAAAAACTAAAGGAAAGACAGGGATCTAACCTGGAATTCTGGGGAAGAAATTAGAGAACAGAGAAGACTTACTTATGTCAGGTTGTCAGCTGGGTGTCAATTCTGAGAAGAAAAACTCAGCTGAGATCTTCGTGAGAATGTTCCAGTCATGCTATCATACAACCCTGATATAGGAAAGGCACTGAAGAACAGACCAAAGAAAGCAACAGCAAACTTCATGACGATGAATTTCTAATTTAAGAGATAAAAAAGGACAGCCTTTTGCTAAAAATAGTGAAAGATTCTAAGACACATTCACAAAATGTTTCCCTCCCATCGGCATAAACAAGTCACAAGTCCCTTCATGATTGACAGGAGACATCACCTAATAAATATTTTTTATTTATTTGGGGTTCTGAGTTCTGTTTCTGTTTTTTAAGGAAGGTTATGGGGAAAGAAAAATTCTGATGTATAGTTTAAGCTCATACTAACAAAACTTTCCCCTAAATCCAACCACTCGTTATCTAAGGGCAAACCCTAATTAAGCTTAAAAGGGGAGGGGGAAGAAATCATATCCATTTCCTTAAGAGCCCTATTTTGGGATTCAAAGTTTTCTTCAAAAAAAGTCGAGCTTGAATTATTCAGCCATTCTGTGGTTTGAGTCAAAGTTTTATGAGCATTTTCTGTCCATCAGCCATTGCAAGCTGGGGAAAAGAAGACAGAAACATCGTAATTCAGATGCTATTCCAGGGCTATGTACATGGCCTGACACGATGCTCAAAGTCAGCCTGCCTGCCAAGAACTAACACACATTTTGGAAGACAGTCCTTGACTTAAAAGCTAAAGATCAGAAACTACCGTCATCTTCCATTCTTACTCCTGAGGTTGACTCATAAACCTAGAATCCCCCCTGCCAAAAATATACACCCACAACATTGCAGAGAAAGCAAATAAAAGTTTCAAGAGTCAGGATGGCCAGAAACACTCTTAAATGCCACCCAATCCAGTGGTACAACTTTTTCACTGCTTTTTCTTAACTTCTGTTTTAAGTATACCACATGATTGCAGGTCTCAGGAAGACCAGTGTCCACCAAATGTGATGGGCAACTAACTGCCTTGCCCAGTACTCTGCACCCAGTGGGCGTTCAAAGTCATTTGCTGAATTGCATCAAGTAGACACAGGTTTGCATTATAAGCACCTCACAACGGGGCAGCAGAACCAGTTCAAATGTTCATCCTCACCTACCACGTTCTCTGTAAAGGACCTAAATTAAGCTACTGTGTGGCAGGCCTGGATGGTGATGAATAGATCATAAAGACAGCCTGTTGAGCCTAAGAATAGCCAAGAGAGGACAGACTGAAACTGGGTTCCTCAGGACATCATCTGAGCCGCTGGACCCTATCCAAACACCTAGGCAATAAATTTCCTTTATTGTTGAAAAGCCGGTTTGACTTGGCTTTTCTGTCACTTGCAGTATAGCATCCTGATAAGTTGCACATACTGCATGTACATTTTATTATAATAATATTTGTCTTTTTATTCCACATTCTTTCGGTCCACTCCAAATGTCACCTCTTCCAAGGAGATACAATAAATTGTTACTTTCTCTACCCTGTGGAATGCTGTTCACTCTCCAACTCCACCCTTACTCTCTGAGTGGGCCCAACTCTCCCAGGGACAGCAAGGAGCAGGTAGGGGCTCACTCAGCAGCCGACTGCAACAATCGCCTGATCTCAGCCCTACTAACACAGCACACCAGAGAACAAGCTTTCAAAGTTGCTTGCGCTAAGATTTTCTGGAAAGTGATGTCCTCCCATAGAACAGACAAGAAAACATAGACGTGCAATGACATAACTTATTATTTACACTACCTTTAACCAAGTCAGTGGGAGAAACAATAAATTTGAGTGTACCCAGAAGTGTCTCTTACTCAGACCCAGGAAAACTCAGTTATAAATAACTCAAGATTTTCCACCCAGGATATCGATGCTTTGTCTGCCGCACAAAACCCTTCCAGACGCTATTGTTGGCCTCTCCCTGAAGTAAACCCAAATAGACCACCTCTAATTACTGTCTATTTCATTTGTGCATAGGTTTTCCTCATTAAAATGTTGTCATTATAAAAAGAAGAGTCCATTTTGAGGGTAAATGAAGAGTGGTACGTGAATACCTCAGCCTTCGCTGGAACGAAATTCTATGTAGGCAAACTCCCACTACATTCTTTGTTACCCCTCTCCCCATGCAATTGAAAGAATGTAGAATATTCTATAGTTCTGCAGGTGACTTCTCTTTCCATTAAATCTGACTAGGAAACACTTTTCAAAATTTCCCAACCCAGTGAATTTCTTTTCAACTTGCTATAAAATATATTCTTTCTCTGAGCAATAAGGCACACTCAACAAGCATGGCTGTGTCCGATTTTGTATTAAAGTTAGCCGTTTGAGGGGCGTCACCCTCATAAGAGCATGAGCCCTTGGGAGCAAGGACAACTTCTCTTCTTTAAATGTCTGCAGTGCCTAGAACCGGCTTCATGCAAAACGAACAGGAAATTTTCAAACTTGAGTATACATTAGGATCCACCACCGAGATTGTTAAAAATACAGATTCCCAAGTCCCAGGCCAGAGACTCTGAGCTATTGGGTTGGGGTAGGGGGTCTGGGAATCCACATTTCTGACAAAGTGAATCTGATTGATGCGGGTTGTCTGTCAACCATACTGAGAATTATTGAAGCAGGCCCCTAATAAAAAATTTTTGAAATGAGTAAGAACACAAACTTAGCTAAAAAGATTTTCCAATGTCACTACCAGTACTTTCCCTAGTATCCATACCTGAGGATGTTTCCTTCTGCTTTTGAGGATGTTTCTTGAATTGTCACCTAGAGCTCCTCTCAGCAGCAGAAAGGACACCTTCCCCAAACCCTTTCCTATGTCCGCAACATGTCAACACCCAGGCTCAAAATTACATCTAAGGACTCAGAGCCCCAAAAGCTCAAAGACAGCAAGCCCAGATCAAAAATTCCAGTATTAAGCATTTTTTAAAAAATAGAAACTGAGGGTCTGGAACGATTAACATTATGGAATCAGACAACCAGGAATGGCTTTGTTACTTTTCCCCAGGATCTTCGGGATCTGGCTCAAAAGTCAAACTTCTAGCAGGAGGTCAGATACACACGTAATGAGTGCAGTGAGCACCATCTGGGGGATGGACACGCTTGAAGCTCTGACTCGGGTGGGGCAAGGGCAATACACGTAACCTAAACATTTGTACCCCCGTAATATGCTGAAATAAAAAAATATTAAAAAAATAAAAAAATAAAGAAGATAATGAAGATAGTGACAGGACACATGACAGTCCAAAAGGTCATGAAAGGGGACATCCGTTGCCTTTAAAAAAATTTTAAGTTCTAGATAGATTCTTGTTATCAGCCCTTTATTAGATGTGTAGAGAGCAAATCTTTTCTCCCATTCTATAGGCTGTCTATGCACTCTAATGATAGTTTCCTTGGCTGTACAAAAGCTTTTTAATTTGATCAGGCCCCATTTATTTTTGTAGCTGCTGTGATTGCTTGGGTGTGTCAAAGTCATAACACGTAACCAAAATGTTTGTACCCCCATAATATTCTGAAATAAAAAAAAAAATTTTAAACACTGCCTTGAACTGTTCACTGATGATCTTACAAGGCCAATTCATTTTGGCCTAGCTAGACTGTAAGTTTCTTGAGAGTAGGGAATGCATGTTCCATTTCTTGTATCTACGTTAAAGTTGTGCATATGCTAGGTGCTTAAAAGACTACCCATCAGAACAAGGCAATGTAATACAGTGTGGAGTGCTGCTTTAGAGCCAGAGACAACCGAGTTCATATATCGCCTCATCTTTAAATCCCTGCAGTGCTTAGAACTAGGCTTCATACAAAACCAACTGGTCGTCACCATTTATACTTGGCCCAGTTGCTCAACTCCCACTGCAAAGCAAAGAAGGATGGGAGTCCGGGAACTGTCAAGACCCTCAGGTCTGTTCACACCTTTCTGACCCTTTGTGAGGCCACACTCACCATGAGTCTATGACAAGAGAGGGGAAACTTTCCACTGTCCAGCTGTCCTTCCCCCCTTTTTTTGGATAACACCTTGTCCTTCAGGACTAAATTCTAGCAAGTTTTCCCCAACCCCCTGACTATGTTAACTACCCCTATACCACTCCCCCGACGCCAGCACTTGTCACACTGTATTATAGCTTCCTGTGGACTTGTCTGTCTACCCTGCTGGCTAGCTCCACTGAGGACAGGGCTGGTGGGTGCCCTGTCCTCCACTGCAACCCCAGAGACCAGCACAGTGCCTGGCACACACAGCACTCGTCAGATGTGCCCAGGGAAAGAATGGACTTTGCTGAGCCTCAGTCTTCTCAGATGTGAAACAGAGACAATGGCTCACCTATAGGGTTGTCATAAAAATTAAAGTTGATATAAACATGGCCTAGTACAGTACCCATTCAATAAATTATAGATATTCTCATTGAGGTTGTTAATATTGAATTATTAGTTACCAAAAAGCCCATAATGATGGAACTGAAACAATGGAGTTCAAAACAAGGGGCAGGGGGCCTGAGTGTCAGGAGAGTGGTTTATCTGAGACTTCCTGAGATCCTGTCCTCCGTGATCAATCCCCGAAGCCCCCCTGTAGGTTCTGTTTCCACTCAGACCACTCCGGAACGTGGGGGAGAGGAATGCTGGCTCTTTGTTCCAAGTTGCCCCATGTTATTTCCCAGTCTCAAGAGCCGCTACCCAAGACCAAGGGTCTAGCGGGAGGGGATGCAGAGAAACGCTGTTCCCACAGTGAAGGACTGAAGCGGGCTGATTTATGAGGCAAGATTCTAAAGAAGCTAAATACACACAGCTTGGCACAGCAACCCCGGGTGAGGAATGGGGCAGCGCCTTTCATAGCCAGGAAACATCAGGGATGAGTCAACACTGAGGTCAGCAGCAAGAAGGGGCAAAACGCAGGTCCCTCTGTTCTGGGAAGAACTCACAGGCATCTTGTCACTTGTCAATTGACCCAAGGTGCTCTGCCCATTGCTGTCTTTGAATTTCTGCAATTCTGTGATGCAATTAAGAACTCCTTCCTTGGGAGAGAGTCACTATGGGCACTGCTCCATGGAGACTTACCGAGAATTCCCATCCATCATTCTCAACAATCAATACGTTTCTAATATTCTTTTTCAAATTATAGAAGTATATGATCACTGTAGAAAATTGGAGAAATATAAAATGTATAAAGAGGCAAAAGTAAATACCCATAATCCCACTGGCAAGTTTCTCTCAAGGTTTTTATCTGTTTTTTAGCTTTTTTATTCAAAGTTTTATATAATTTTAAAGCAGCAATCCCCAACCTTTTTAGCACCAGGGGCCAGTTTCATGGAAGACAATTTTTCCATGGACCAGGGAGGAGAGGAGATTGTTTGGGGATAATTCAAGTGCATTACATTTATTGTGCATTTTATTTCTATTATTATTACATTGTAATATATAATGAAATAAGTATACAATTCACCACAATGCAGAATCAGTGGGAGCCCTGAGCTTGTTTTTCTGCAACGACACGGTCCCATCTGGGGGTGATGGGAGATAGTGACTGATCTGACAGGATGCAGAGCTCAGGCGGTGATGCGAGCCATGGGGAACAGCTGTACATGCAGATGAACCTTCGCTCCCTTGCTGGTTTGCCCGACTCCCTCCTGCTGTGCGGCCACAGACTGGTATCAGTCTGCAGCATGAGGGTTGGGAACCACAGTTTTAAACAATACATAAATATATAGCACAGTACAAATATATAACTACCTAAAATATATATACTTTTTTTTAAGAATCAAAAAATTCCCCATGGTTTGTTACAAAAATAAATCTCCAGTCCCCCCTTCTTTCTCCTCATGTCTCCTTGTACAATCTCTTTTTGGGCTTACACTTTTGGTATTTTCCTCCATGTCTTTAACTTAAAAATAAGTATTTTTTTCACTTTTAGGTATTACGTATTGATGTCCTACTATGGTTCACTCTTCCTGTGCTACAAACATAGACCCTTCCTACCCCCACCACCTCCCTTTATCCAATATAGTCATATTGTAATTTGGGTTAGACCATATTTTATGTTCATAATTGCATTATACTCCTCACGCGATAATTGTGTAAGATGTAAAAACAATGATTTTCCTTCCTGCACATTTTTTCCTTTCCCAGGAAGTGACAACTCTCTACCAATAGTTCAACACTAAATTCTTAGCCAATATTTTAAATCTCCCCCCAAGATCAAGTACCATAGCGTATTTGTCATTCCAGGGAAGTCTCTCCTGGAGTTTGTTCCGCTGTCCACTACAGGCGGGTGGCCCTCCAGGCCCATCATCACCCTGGAGATGCCCTTTCTCCCTCCCCAGCAATATCATCTGCTTTCTTGTTTACTCTCCTGTTTTGATGGAACACCTCTTCCAGAAGCTTCCTAAAAGGGTAAAAATTTTTGAGACACTTCATCACTGAAAATATCTTCCTCCTCCCTTCGATCTTTTATTTTTTTTATTTTTTTATTTTTTTGGTTTGGCTGATGACAGATTTCTTGGTTAAATAACATTTCCCTTTGGAATTTTGAAGGAATTGTTCCATTATACGCTAGCTTCCAGTGTTGCTATTTGGAAGTCTGAAGTTTTTCTGAGCCCCATTTCTTCATGTCTAACATGTTTTCCCAATTCATAGTATTCTGAGATGTCACAAGCCATGTGTGGTGGTGTGAGTCTATTTTTATGGTGGGCACTTGGTGGAATCTTTCACTCTAGAAGCTTTTGCCTTTAAGTTCTGGAAAATTTTCTTGAAATTATTCCCAGTTATTATGTCTTCATTTTCTTTGGAGCTCCAATTATGTGGATGTTGGACCTCTGAAACTGGTCCTTTAACGTTCTTCCCCTTCTCTCATTTTCATGTCTTTGCATTCCCTTGCTCTACTTTCTAGGAAAATCCCCTTACATAGATTTTTCATTTCTGCTTCATTTTTTCAATTTCTAAGAGTTCTTATTCTCTGCGTATTATTTTCATGATACTCTATTCTTGTTTTAGGACTATGTTATCTCCTTTTTTTTAAGGACATTATTAATAGGCTTTTTCTTTTGCATTTTCCTCTCCTAGCATAGGCCTGATTCCTTCAAGGTTCTTTCTTGTCTGTTCTGGTCTCTATCATTCATATAAAAGGCATCTCACAAATATCAGGCAATCCTTGGATTTCTGCCCATATTTAAGAATGGAGAACTAAAAACTGGCTGGAATCTCTGCAGATGAGAAGAGCTTGTCATCTGGAGCATCACCATAGGGTAATCTGGCGAGGCCACTTAGTTGAGGAACTTCCAGGGGAAGTACTTTCCATTCTCTTCTTGGACTGGTCAGTGTTTTCCCTACCCCTGCTTCAGACGTAAAGGCTCGGCTACCACAGTCCTAGAAGCCAAGTTGGTGAAGAACTGTGGGTAGGGTGAAGAATGTCTCAAAATCCACTATGTATATGTTCAATTAATTTGCATGCTCAATTAATATGTCCAGTTAACTGTTGTAATAGTGAACCCCCATCCTCAACAGTGCCTGGGATTCCCAAGTCCAGATATCCTCTGGTTTACTCTCTCCACAAAAGAAGCCTCCAGTCTTTTTCCAGAGTGTGATAACAGCAGTAGTCACCAGGCTATATGGAGTAACAGAAGGCATATGAGGTCTGACAACTTCCAAGGGTAACTATGCTACCAACTCTTAGGCTTGGGGGGAAACATGCAGTAAATCAGATTGGTTCTCAGCTTTCCCTCCTGCTGACTTAGGTAGGGTTCAATTTTTCTCATCTACTTTCCAGCTTGCAAAAATCTATTGCTCACATGAAAAGATGTTCAACATCACTGGTCATTAGGGAAATGCAAATCAAACTACAATGAAATACCACTTCACACTTGCTAGCTTGGCTATAATAAATTCTTTAACGGAAAATAACAAGGGTTAACGAAGATGTGGAGAAATTAGAACCTTCGTACATTGCTGGTGAGAATATAAAACGGCGCAGCTGTTGTGGAAATAGTTTGGTGGTTCCTCAATAAATTAAACATAGAAATACCATATGACCTATCAATTCCACCCCTAGGTATACCTCCAAAAAATTGAAAACAGGTGTTCAAACAAAAGTTGCACGAGAATGTTCACAGAATTATTCATAATAGGCAAAATGTGGAAACAACTCAAATATCCATTACTTGCTAAATGGATAAACAAAATGTAGTATATCCTTACAACAGAAAATTATTCAGTCACAAAAAGAAATGAAGTACTAGCATATACTACAACATGAGTGGACTTTAAAAACATTCTCAGCCAGGTGCAGTGGCTCACACCTCTAAT
>NW_012154174.1:5948837-5950197 GCF_000956105.1 Propithecus coquereli
CCAGTCTTACAAGGTCAGGTGAAACTGTTTGCATTAGCCAACCCATTCAGAACCCTACACTGGATTTAATCCTGGACATTTCCATTATCAGCTCTAGAGGATGACGAATGACCCAGATCCTTATAAACTGCATATTCCCATCTGCTGCAGTATTTCATTACCCTTGGCATGACAGACCTGGGCTCACGTCCCTGCCCACACTTCCACACAAAAGGCACTTATGAACCACACACGCCTCCCCTCTCATTCTGAGTCGGCCCTGGAGGTGGGAGGACATAATGCCTGCTGACTGATAACCAAATGGCCTCTCAAGGCCCAAAATGCTCTCTTCTTCTCAATTACATGGGGACTTCAGAGAACGAGAGTGGCGATGCTACACAGCCATGAATGGTCTGTTGGAGATTTGTCAAAGGGCTGGGACTAAGGGTAAAATCATCACCCAAGCCCCCGTATCCAGCTCTGGGCTCCCCAGCTACACGAGCCAATAAATTCTCTTCATGGCTCTTACTTGCAAATTTATGTTGGGTTTTGGTCAGTTGTACCTAAAAAGGTCCTAATTAATATATACCCCTACTAAGCCCCACAACCACTGGACTCAATCATCTTACACTTAACAGCCCCTTCAAACTCTAGTTCGCTTTCGATCAGCGAGGCTGTAAGCTCCTTGGATGTCTTTGTATTATATATCTCCCCCACATCAACTTGTACATCTCAAGCACTTAACAAATACCGGATGGATGGATGGATAAGACAAAATTAAGAAAAGGAAGACTGAGAAAATAAGACCAAAAAACCCCTAAAATTTCTGCCTAATTTTTTATTTATTCATCTTCTTTCTTCTAATTCCAAGTTCTTTGTTCTGAATCCCTTGGAACAGGATTTCCAGCAGGTCCTCACCTGAGGACGACGACAGAGGCCACAGTTATAACGGAGAAGCCATCCACAGAACTACATTAGGGTAATCTACACCAACTTCCCATGTCCTACCCCAGGGACCCCGGGAAAGGAACAAAGGAGAAAGGAATGTCTAATGTTTTCAGAACCTATGTATACCAGGCACTGTAACCGGTGCTTTGTAAATACTCCCTCACACAATCGTCACCAGAGTCCTGAATTATAGCTTTAATGATCCCCATTTCACAGACGAGTAACCCTAAGACTCAGAGAAGTTAAAAATTTGCCTAAGGTCATACAACTAAGCAGTGAAGAGACTCAAACTTGGGTATGTCTGTCTCCACAATGCACTGCACCCCAAAGTCAATTACTTCCATGGATAAATGCCTACATGATGTGAGTCGAGTGTCCCAAAAAAAGACCAATGTCTCCCAAAATATCTCTTCCCCTGAGGCTAGAAATTCTC
>NW_012154174.1:5951667-5979628 GCF_000956105.1 Propithecus coquereli
CTATTTTACCCACATTACCCCATTTGCTTTCCAACACCCTCTTGAGGAAAGAGGGCAAACAGTATAAGCTCCAATTTACAAGCGAGGAAACTGAGTTCAAAGAAGGGAAACGATTGCCCAAAGCTGCACTACCAGGAGGCCGCGAAGCGGGACCAGACGCAGTCTTCTGACTGCTGCTCAGCGCCCTCTCCACCAACCGCGTGCGCCCAAGCCCCACGCCCGGCTCAGGGCCAGCTTCGGTTGGGGGGAGGCCAAAGGGGAAGCCTGCCACCTCCATTCCCAACAATACTTCCAGGGACTGAGGTCACTGGCTCAGCTGTGTCCTCCTTGCCCCAGAGGTTCAGCCTCTCCCGACATGCCTCCCCTTCTGTTATTTTACTTATTTCAACTCAGTGTTTAGTAAATGAATCCTCTACATTCAGTCCCAAGGCAATGGACGGTATGGCCCCAGGCCCCACCCATGGAGCTAACAATCCCACAGTGTAGGACAAGGAAGGAGGGCCTGGGACTCAGGCTCCTGGTACCCAGGTCTCCTCTGCCACTCACAGCTGGATGACCAGGACCACTTGCCTCACCTCTTTGTGCTTCAGTTTCCTTCGCTTTAAAACAAGGAGGTCGAGCTAAATTAAAGGCTGCAATCCGGTGGCCAGGAGGCTGCACCCCTTTCCCAGATGTCTTGAATTGGCCTACACAGCATTTTTATATCATTGTTTAAAACCCCTCTACACTACCGCCACTGTTCCTAATTATCGTACACGAAGCTGCTTCACTCTTTCATGTTCTCTGCACAGAGACTTCTGAATCTGCAACCCCTAAACCAGATGATCTCTAAGTCCCTCCCAGCCCGGCAGTCTGTGTTTGGGAGGAAGCAGTGGCCTCAGACTCCAGAATGCAACTTACTAGTGATGTGACCTCACCTGAGTTACGAGTGTCTGCCTCAATGTCCCCCACCTGCTAACTGAGAGTAATCACAGTACCTACCTCACAGAACAGTTATGAGAACTAATACATGCAACATGTACGGAACACTGCCTACCTCAGAGTAGGTGCTACACACTCATTAGCAATCACTTTTTACTACTACCATGCTGCCTGTACCACCACTACCAAGTAAAAAGTTAATAATGCAACATATATAACAAAGAGCCAAGGTCTCTGCTTTGAAAGAGACCCTCTTCTCTTTTATTCCAAGGATGTATCTGAATCTGATCTTCACCCCTGCTCCAGGACTCTGACAGTGATCTTTCTAGCCTTCCTTTGTTTTTCTTAATTGAGGTAAAATTCATATAACATAAAACTATTCTAAAGTGAACAATTAAGGCATTGATCACATTCACAACGTTGTACAACTATCTAGCTCCAAAACATTTTTATCACACATTCCCAAGCCCCTGGCAACCACTAATCTACTTCCTATCTCTATGGATTTATCTATTCTGGATATTCATAAAAGTGGAATGATAGAGTATGTGACCTTTTGTGTCTCGCTTCTTGCACTTAGCATATGTTAAAGGCTCATCCATGTGGTAGCACGTATCAGCACTTTGTTCTTTTTTACGGCTGAATAATACTCCATTGTATGGATATACCACAGTTTGTTTATTCCTTCACCAGTTGATGGACTTCCTATGCTTTCCTCTGCTGCCCAGAATAGAAATTCTAAAGTGTCATCAGAGAGGCCCAGTCACCCCCACTAGGACCCCTTTCAGGCCCAGCCGCTCTCACCCCACATGCTTCCTGAACAGACACTAGAGGGGACACATAATCCAACCTCTCTGAATGAGGACTTTGGTCTTCCCCATATTGGACACACGGGAACATATGACATTTGGGGACTAATGTTTTGGGGTTTTGTTGTTAGGTTTGAAAAAAAAAAGAACAAGAAAAGAAAAATAATACAGTAAGAAAAGTGGTAGAATCTTCTCTTGGGAACCAAGAAGAAGAAAGGAAAAAAAAAAACAAAAGACAGTGTCTTTGAATCAACTGAACCACAGACAGGAGTGAAGCTAAATTATACAGTAATGTTCTGGAAAACAAAGGAATGACCCCAAAACAGGAATAAATAATCATTCTCTGATTATCACAACAGTTAAGGTGATTCTGGAAGTTCAGAAAGGTTCTTGCCCACTACTGTAGACAGAATAATGCCCTTCCCTGTGAAGGGTCCATGTGCTGATCCCTAGAACCTGTGGCTACATAACCTTCTATGCAAATGTGATCAAATGTGATTAAACTAAATATCCTGAGATGGGGAGACTATTCTAGGATTATCCAGGTGGGTCCAATGTAATCACAAGGATCCTTTTTAAGAGGCAGGCAGAAGGGTCAGAGAAGGAGATGCGAAAATAGAAACAGAAATCGGAGTAACACAGCCAAGAGCCAAGGAATGCACACAGCGTCTAGAAGCTGGAAAGGCAAGGACATAGGTTTCCCTACAGCCTCCTGAAGGAACACAGCCCTGCCAACGACACCTTGATTTTTAGCCCAGTGAGACCCACTTCAGACTTCTGATCTCCAGAACCGTAAGATAATAAATTTGCGCTGTCTTCAGCCGCCATGTTTGCGGTAATGTTACGGCAGCAGTAGGAAACAGCACAGCCACCTAAAACACCCAGCACTCCCACGGTTTACCAGCCAGTCCCCAGCACGTAGAAAGGCACTCTGAGAAGCCAAATGTTCTCCGCAGGGATGATACTTGTGCCTCTTTGACAAAAATGTGGTGTCTGTACTAATAAGAAAGTCAACGTGCACACAAGAGACAGCCACAAAGAGAGAGAGACAAAGACAGCGTCTGCACACAAGGGAACCTGGAACGAGAAGCAAAAATCAACCCTGAAGTTTGTTACGTTGGAATGAGGGGAAAAGAATCTTAACAATCACAACTTTTTTTTATAACTGCCACAAAACATTTCACAGTAACTTCAAGCCAGAAGGGCCCTGGTGAAAGGTTATAACAAGTTACTACCCCAAGTGGTAAGGCTCTGAAAATGAACTTTCAATTCTGTTAATTTTCCAGTTAAATGAATCTGATTCTGTCTATGGGAAGGGAATTAAACTTCCCCAAACTGAGAAAGAAAACCCTTTTCCACATAACAACTGATATGGTAAAGATAAAACTTGGCTATGTAATGGCCTCATTACTCTTGCTGCAAACCATCTGTCAAATTTTGTTTAACAAGTAGGGTAAATTCAAGAGAAATAAATAACAGTTTTCTGCAAACCCTCATGTCCACACAGGTACACTTTAAATGAGCTATGCTTGACATAAAGCACACACACACACTTACTTTCTCAATTTCCTGGCAACGCACTCTTGCTTAAATACACAAAAATCAAGCACAGAGAGAGGCGCAAATCAACCCTACTGCTGCTCCTCCTCCTCCTCCTCCTCCTATGTGGTTCCTCTGGGAACTCAGACCCAAACCAGTTCTGCTCCTTCCCAGCTGCCCGTTCCCAAGAACCATCACGACTCACTCACAGCCCTCCTAAAACAAACAGCACATAAATCAGCAACAAAAACTAACTCGACTTCAAACCAGCCCGTTTCAACATTAATAGCGCCTTTGTTGTCAATAAACCTATATTTGACTTCTCCTATTTTTATGTGTATTTTATTTATAAATTACTAATGCTTTTCCTGGAGCAAAATGGTCAAAGTAATATTCTACACAGACCCATACTCTGTCAGCAGGAGAAGGAAAAAAAAAAATACAGCTCAAATGGAATCGAAGACAGAAAACTATTAGCTGTGAATATATAGGCATTTCCCAATTCTGCTTGATCTCCAGTACCAATAACTTTCCACCCCACCTATCAGGAGGGAGTCAGGACATGGACTTTTATGCCGGAGTCAACCAGATACATGGAAAGTAGAAGTCACCGCTCTGAGGAACCATTCAACTGTGGCTCTGCCTACTTCTCAGAGACTAATAGCATTGATGGGCTTGGCCAAACAGATGCAAGTGTAGACAACGTAATCGTGGGGGTGGTAGTTTTACTGCAAAGTGAGAACCTACTACACATACATGACAGAACCCTCTAGCACAGTGGTCCCCAACCTTTTTCGCACCAGGGACCCGATTCATGGAAGAATTTTTCCATGGATGGGGGCAGGGGGCAGGGGACAGCAGTGGGGGGGCAGGGGTGGGATGGTGGGGTGTGCAGAGCTCAGGTGGTGATGCAAGACCCTGTTTTCCTAACAGGCCATGGACAGGTACCGGGCTGCAGCCCAGGGGTTGGAGACCACAGCTCTAGCAGCCCCTTAGGAATGAGAAGAACTTCCAGAAGCACCAGTTCTTTCTTTCCCAAACTTCAGAGCAAGCTAGGACATGGTGCTTGCTGGAAGGAGATGAAAAGGTTAGCCACTGCAGAGGGAAGCGAAAGGAAGAGGCCAGGATTTCACATGAAGTTCCAGTTCTTTCTTTGCCCAGAAACCAGAAGACACAATTCTCTCCTGCGAGGAGCGAGCAGGAAGGCATCTGAGAGACTGTCTTGTCCAGCCTCTCGTTTAATCACTGAGCGAACAGTGGCTCACAGTCCCGCTATATGTTGAGGGGTAAAGTTGCTACCAGAATCCTGGTTTCCCCATTCCTCCTGTATTTTATTTTTAATCCATAAAAGGTGAGGCTCCTCCTGCAGCCAACAAAGTCAGTGCCAGTGTGGACGCAGAGGGGAGCAGGGAAGAAGGGGAGCTCGGTTACTGTGCCAACTACCTTGTTTTTCCTCCAGGCATCTGGCCAGGGAATGAGCAGGTACAAAAGCTCAGACCAGTGGCCTGGCCTTTTAGGGATGTGTGGCTATTTCAGAAGAGGGTGACCCACTCTCCTGCCTCAGACACCAGGCAGGCCTGTCCGGTCGCCATCTCTCCCAGCCTTACCCCTGGAGCAGCCTCCTCCTTCCCCAAGGAACTGCCACCTGCCACCATACATTCACCTGGCCAAGAGAACAAACCCAGGTTTGCCACTTGGGAGGACCACTACATGGGCACAGGGGCTTCAGCTTGGAGCTGGGAGATTCCACCCATCCAAATCTCAATCACCCTGCAAAATTCAGCTCAAATTCCACTTCTTCCTCCAAAAAGTCTCTCTCAGATCCTCATGTTTAGACATCTTGGATCACTCCACCCGCTTCCAGTTCTCTTCAGTAACCGTAACACTGAACATATCTGGAACAAGTTTTATTCCAAAACTGCAGTGTGAGAGACACAGGCCCCTTCCCCGGGACCCTCTAGCACCTACGCTTTTCTTCATCTCTGACTCTCTCCTCCCCTGAGCCTGGGAAATCTTTACCTAGTGTATTCAGAGCCGGTCAGTTCTTCTATCACCATGCCTTCTTCCAAATCTTTTTTTTTCTTATATTTGGGCTTAAACCTTCAAAATTCAAAAGCCACGATCAGACTCCTCTGTTTTCTGCCATGTCATCACTTGTTGAAGAAAGTAAACAACAAATACCCAAGCTGAGGAAAGGGAGGAAGCACAAGGGATCCAAAGAAATGCAGATTGAAAAGAATGAAGGAAAAAGAAAAAAAGTTCAGCGATGATCTCAAATTAAATATCCCATCACACAAACATTTATTGAGTGCCTCTTCTGTGCTGAGTACTCTGCCAGGCATTTTTGCTTCTGTTCCCTCATTTGAACTCAGGACAACCCTGTCTCCATGTCACAGAGGGAAAAACAGACTCAGGCAGCAGCCAACATCCTCGGCCACACAGTAAGCCCCAGAGGGCACGGTGCCCTCTGCCCCAGGCTAGAAGGGCTCAGGACAGGGCTGTGAGCTCACCCGTGTGCAGGGTATAAAGTAGAGGGGTTAAGAGTCAGGGGCTGGCAAGTTCAACCCCCTTATTTTGTAGATACCGAAACTGATGCCAGAAAACTGAAGCGACTTGCCCAGTGTCTCCTGACCAAAAGAAAAATGAGTATTCAATAAAGAGAAGGGAAATGATGAAGTGGAAAGGATGGTTGACCTCAAACAGACACACGGACACGAGTCCCAGTTCTGCCACCAATCAAGACATGCCACCTCTCTGGGGTTCAATGTCATCTGTAAAACAACACCTGGAAGAAACACACAGCAAATGACAGTGTCAACAGATATCAGAGACACTGCTCTGGCATTGACATTCGGTAACCCTCAGAGAGCCAGTCTTACTGTCTAGAGTGCTTTCTCGACACAATCTTAAAAGCAGAATGTCAAATTGTATGCACACACCGCATTATACGAAACACGCATGTGTGTAAGCAGAAAGCAGAAGACAATTTTAACTCACAATAAGAGTTTTAAGTTTAATATTCACTTAGTTTTTTTTCCTCCTGGTAAAATTGCTTAAGTGTGTTTAAAACACACACACACACACACACACACACACACACGAAAAAGGATCTCTCTGGCCACGTGGGTTTCTGTGCCTAGGCAACACTGCACTAAGGGGGGGGGGGGTGTCAGCTAGCAACGGTGGCCCAAGAGGGCCAACAAAGAGCAGCCAAGCACGCCCACTGTCACCAACCTAAAACACCTGGTTGAGCCTGATTAATGAGATGAGGACCAGATGCTTAAAAAGTCTCCTAAATTAAAAGAAAAAAAAAAAAAGAAACAAAGAGAAAAGGAAAAGAAACCAGAAGCCTGCCTTTAATACAGCGCACTTTGTTATCTGTAACGTCTTTCAACCACAGATAACAGAATCAACCACATGGAATCTAAGATGCATGCCAGGTGAAAAAACATCATAAAGACATAATAAAAAGTTCCACCAGTGCCCATAAATTGCTGAGGGACTGTTACAAGGGCAGAGCCATAAATTCTTGACGTTTCCCAAATTAGAGGGTACCAACACGTATGCAAATATATTTGTGTGGGTAATTGAGGGCTAAAAATCCTACATTAAGCACAGCTACCTCCTTCAAACGCTGTTAGGGGAGCCTCCAACAGGCGCACACATACAGCACACACTGTAGGAATTCAATTTGGAAACCATCATCTAAAGCACAGAGGAGAACAGGAAAGTCATATTGCTATAATGCTTAGATTATCAATCATCTTGACAGTTTATTGGCTTTATCACCACACATACCATTAAAATGATGTCTGGCCTAGACTGTCAGGAGCAAACATTAAACAGACCAGGATTAAAAAGCAGATCCCAAACAGCACTCCAGTCAAGTTTCCCTTCCACTCTGAAATTAGTTAGAGCTGACTAAGAAACTGGCGCTAGACTTTGAAGAAATATACAGCCCAAAAGGCTGCGAGTCAACTCAGACCTGACGAGCTGATAGGTAATGTCATGTTATGGCAAATCTGACTCTCCTGCGGTTGATTTATCACGTACTCTGTGCAACACAATGATTGCTAATGGTGGAAGGGAGAAGGAGGAAAAAAGGAAAACACCACCGTAATTTGCCTCTTCTCGCAACCAAGGGCTTGCATCAAAAGGCCACGCCAGCTCCCTGAAGTGGGGTAGGAATGCTAATAAATTCACACCACCGAGCAAACATATTAACATTACCCCCACACAGGTTATTAAAGTAATTTTACAGATTCAGAAGAACTGAACAGGCAGCGGAAGAGACATTCATAATTCAAGAGCTCTAGACAGCGAAAGAGTTACGAACCCCATACGGTTTTAAAATGCTTCTGCATGTGTCACTTTGGCAAGGAAATCTCAACACAATTAAAACTATACTAGCACATCAATAGGGCTCAATTGAGAGCTGTGTACCTGCCTTTTACTAGGCCAGGGCTTTATAGATGCCTCAGGAAGAAAGGGGAAATGGGAAATTCACCGCTAATTAAAGGGAACCTTCTGTGCCTAAGGAAAAATGGTGGCATTTCTAAAATATATATAAAAGAAACACGTTTTCGAATCTCTGCCAAGGGCTTGGCTTTTTCACAGTCCCTAGAACTGTTCTGTGTTTGTTTGGAAGTTACAGAGCTATTCTGTCTGTGATTAATAGTTTGCTCTCCAGTACAAATAAGTCATTAAGAAGGGTGGGGTGGGGCGCACAGAGAACTGACGGCGTAGGAACTGGCCCCGAAACAATATAAGTAAGAAACTCAGACCACATTTTTCAACCTTTCACTCCCTTGCTTATTTACTCAAGTGGGGTCCCATGCCTGCCCCTCTGGGTGACTTCAACATGACCCCATAGGTGAAAAATCTCCGTGGGACACCACATCAGAGAAGCCTTCTCTTCTTCCTTGCCCCTAGGCGGGCCTTCTGGTACCACAGAAACTCGGTTAATTCATTATTCGGAAAAGGAGCTGGAAAATGATGGGACAAAAGCAGACGGGGGCATGAAGGAGCTACGTGAGCAGAGCTCCTGCCCTTGCTAGAGTGCCCCTGCCATACTCCAGGGTCTCCCCCAACGGGCTGTGCCACCACTGTGTGACAACGCCCACCAGCCGTCTGTCTCCAAGCAGTGCCATCCTGTTTTGTTGGTTATATATTTGTGGCGGGGGGTGGTTGGGGGAGGAGATGACAATACATCATTTACCCAGGGAGAGTCATTCCCTGTACAACAGATGTCACTAGGAAAAAAAATATATATGATGCCAGAACACAAGGCTTGGACACAGCTGAGCAAACACTGAACTTTACACCTGAATGAGCATCTGGGTTTGGGAAACCAGGCAAGACCCACCCACATCCTTGAGCATGCACACACCCAAAGGACATCACGACTCTATACAAGAGCCAGGAGAGAACTGGCCGGGGAAAGGGCAGGCAGCATCCAAGCTCCTCACACCAGAAACTTCCTCTGCCATCACCTCTGGCTCAGATTTCCAAAGCGTTTTCACCATCGGTGAGGAGGGAACCTCCCACAACAACCCCCTCCCAAAAACCCCACTCCAAGAAACAGAATCTCTGCTTTCACACTCCAAGACATCAAGGCACCAAGAGCTCCCTGGGGAGAGATGTAGCAACCACTCAGTGAAATCAATCACCCAGTTCACTGGGCACCATCCAAGGGACCAACACGGTACTGAACTCTATGAGGGACACATGGGACTTTTAAAGCATGGTCCATGTCTCCACAGAGCCCACAACCAACCCAGCTGGGGAACACGACTGGCTTATCACCAAACAGATGGAAAGTTTCATGGTTTGCTCTCTCTACCAACCCATGAGCTCCTGCACGCCAGGAACCACGTCTCAATGATCTGCTGTAAAACACCAAGAAACAGACACCAGAAATGAATGAAAAAAATAAATGAATGAATGATTTTTTTTTAACCAGATAATAGCACAAGAAAAGGGTGAAAAGGCAGGTTTGGCAATCCCAGATTTGCTGCCAATTCAGGCCATTCTACCCAGTGACTTAAAAGAAATCAGACAATGGAATAGCATGAAGTTGAACACTTAGTCTCTTTTCCCTAAATGCTCTTAGAACACTCTCCTACTCCCAACACACCTTCACAACAGCAAGTCCATGCTGTACTGAGTGCCCGTATTTGGGGTCACCTCACCTTGGCGGTAATCAGAAAGGTATGGCAGGACAAAGTTAGTGGGAGTACTACTAAGAAATGAAGAAACTGAGGTTTCTTTTAGCCTATTCTACTTAAGTTTCAATGCCTTCTACCCTAAAAACAGCTCCAAATGACTCCCAAGAGTCACCCAAAACACTAAGTTCACCGGGGTTTTTCTCACTATGAAAATAATAAGGCTTAAAGGTTCTGTGTTTGTGTTTTAGGTTCTACCACAAGAGGTAGGGGAGAGGAGAAGTGAGTCTGGCCCATAGTAAACTCTTAACAAGCACATGTTGAACTGAACTGAGCCATGCAATAGCGATTTGAAAAGTTAAATAATTTAGCAGGAGCGTTAAAGACATGCCATCAGTGTGAGAACTGCTGTATCACCCCATGCAGAGACAGGAGCAATGAGTGCTAAAAGTTCACCTGAAAGAGCAGCTGGAATGGGGCAGGGGGACCAGAGAGAGGGTTAAGAATCAGCTGGTCCTTGCAGCATGGGTCAGGGGAGAGGGGCAGCCCAGGCAGGAAGGATGGACTTGGGGGGAGGGGGTACAGCAAGCACACTGAGGTGGCAGAATAAAGGGTTCCTGGAGGGAAGTCGAGGGAGCTGAGACAGGATGGGGCAGAGACGGTACAGATCCAAACAACATGAAACGAACATCTAACACCCACTCCTGATATTCCCTACCACCGGGTCCTCTTCCAGTGTCTTCTATGTAGTGACTGTGCCACGGTGGTAGAGATTGTGGGTTGTGGCCTGACTACCTACAACTGTGTGTGGCCATGCAACTAAGTTCTGGCCAATGGCACGTGACCAGCTTCTGGGTGGCGACCTTGAAGGAAAAGAATCTCGAATGTGGACGTAGCAGCGAGCCGGCTATAACCAAGCTGATGAGGACAATGATTCTAGAGATGGCAGAGCCATAAAACAGAAGGATTCTGGGAGCACAAAGCAACAGAGACACCATATCAGCCCTGGAGAGCTTACACTTGGACTGAGATGGAGAGCAATCCATTTCCCTCGTTAGCCACCTTGGAGTCCTGTGACAACAGCCAAACCAAAACAACCCTTATTCATCCAGCTTTCAAGCCAGACACTCGAGTGTGATCCTGGACTTCTTCCTCTCTCTCTTCCCCTTCACCTCTCTCTCACCAAGTTCTTCTGACGTGAATTTGTATCTATCATTCAAATTTTCCCTCTTTACTCCATCTCACTGCAATAGCCAAGTACTGCATGATCTACTCACATCTACTCTGACCTCCTCTGATCCATCATCCACACTATAGCTAGAGTGATTCTTTTTTTCGATACAAATCTGATAAAGTCCTCCAATTAAAACTGCCAATGGTTTCCCATTGTTCTTAGGGTAACAATAAAAATCTTTCATGCATCATAAAAGGCTCAGCACAGTCTGATCCCTACCTTCCTCTTATGCCACACTCCACGACAAACTTCTACCGGTCCCTAATACCTACCATGCTTTCCCCCACCACAGGGCCTTTGCACAAGCTGTTCCCACTGCTCGTAATTCTTTTTCCTCCCCTCCTTATTTAGGTAAGTTTTACTCATCCTTCAGGTCTTAACCCAACACCACTTGCTTAGGAAAGACAACACCCCTATTACTGCAGACACTAATACAAGCATTTATCCTTCAAGGCTGTCCTACAGTATTTCTAATTGACCAAGTGTCTGATATGCCTTATTTTCTATTAATCTAACAAAATATGGCATGAATTTTATATTTAGTTGATTCATGCTTGTTCCCCCCACCACCACCAATGACTGCAAGCTCAGTGAGGGTAGGGACATCCCAGTTGTCTCTCAGTTCTGAATGTCTAGCACCTAGCATGACGCACAGCACATAGAGGCACTCGACAAATATGAGATTAATAAATAAATGAGTTAACGGACAAATGAATTAATGGATGGCCTGGAATCTTCAATGGCTTTTACTTCGCTAATACCCCTTATCTATCTGGTATCTCGCTAATCAGATTCCTTTATGTTTCTAGATTGTTGACCCTTCCAAATAACCCAGGGCTCTCGTAACTGAATATGGGGTCAATAACCCGTCTGCTTTCCATCCCTCAGGTTCTTCCCCGATAAAGATAACCTACTGTGTGAATGTGGTTCCTTGTGTACTTTATTCCCAGTATAACTACTCTAATATCGGCGAAAAAAAAAAAAAAATCCCAGAAGATTTGAGCATCACTGGTACTTAATGACCCATTTGACAGCCACCTTGATGCAAACCAGAAGGTGGTTAATGCTCTAACAAACTGATTCTAAACCAAGGTAACAGAGGGTGACAAAGGGATTACAGCTTCTATAAACCAATAGTAATGGTTTACAACACTAATATTTCATTAACCGAACGGGAAACAGGGCAAACCGGATTCCTGACCAATTACAAAGCAGAACAACTTGGCTGCGGCCAAGTTCCCACAAATGTCTGAGTCCACAGGCCTAATGTTACTTGCATCCCGAATGACACATTTTTTCCTTTCAGTATCTACCACTATCACCACTACCTCTGTGATACACACCCACAACACAAACAGCAGCAACGGTCTCCAGCACGAGAAGTTGCAACCCCCAAACTGCACAGTAAAGAGTTCTAAAAGAAGCCAGTGAAACTTCTCTCAAGGGCAGCTAACTTGTTTTTAAAATAAGGAAGCCCAATCGTGGTACCTGTAATGAAGAAAATGAGCTATTAACTAGCAGTGGGCAGCCTCACCTGCACTCCCTAGAGAATGCGGCCCTTCCCTGGCTTTTGTGCTTTTACAGGGTGACCATAAAAAAGCCTTTGTGTGCTTGTGTGCCTTCTCACCTGCCACAGACACGGCAGTGTTTGGGTCTTTCAGGTTCACGTGAAAAGGGAGGCAAGTGACACAAATGAATGCTGCAACAGGCCGTGCAGGGGTATGGAGGCTGCACAGGAAAAAGACGGTCCCTCTTCCTGGGGACTACCAGACTGCGGAGGGAAGAACACATACCAGTCTGGACAAGAAGAGGAGAAGTGCACTCAGGAGAGCCTGGGGAGGCCTCTGAACCCCTTAGAAGAAACAGCAAAAGTAAACTGAGGCCCAGGCTTGCACCTGCCGGAGTTCAAGAGCCAACCAGGCCCTGAGGCCATGGATGTCAGGGTCAGCTGGGGCTTGAACGAGTCATTCCCAAGGAAGTTCACTGTACAAGATTCTTCCCAAAGAAACACTACGGCTTGGCTAGGGCTGTTCCTCCCACTCTGTAGAAGAGTAAACAGAGGCTCACAGCAATGTCCAGTGAATTCAAGTCCTGAGATCAATTTAAAAAAAAAAAAAACCTAAAAAACATAAAGGTATGTATTAATAACATCCTCTGGACTGGGTGGAACAACAATAAGGCCCTCACAAACTGTGCCCAACAACAGGGGAATGGTGAAATGGATCACCAACAAGTGTTGCAAAAATCACAGGAGCTCACCCCTGTGCTATTCTCCTCGGCTTCCTGGGCACACAGCTGGACTTACTCTCCCAGCCTCCTTTTAGGAACACGGGGCCATATACTAGTTCTTACCAATGAAATGTGAAAGGAAATTCAGCTTATGACTTTTGGGCTAATACAGTTAAGCATGGTGTGCCTTCTCCACATTCCTTCTCCCCACTCACGAGAAGAACTGAGATAGCTCCAAGGAGAGAGGAGAGCGGAGCCACAAGAGGAAAGGAGCCTGGGCCCCTGAATGACGGCAGGAAACAGCTCTCTTCCCCACCTCACTCCACTCAACACACACACTCTGCTCTCCACTTAAGAGAGCAATAAATAGACTTGGATGATGTTAAGCCACTAAGATTGGAGGGCTGTTTTAAACAGATTCATCCTCTTCATTATGCTGGGCTCTGGCCGTTGTTAATATTTGGTTTGCATTTTCTCAGTTGGGTCATTGAGTCAAGACTGGGATAAAAGTTTCACCATGGAAAATCCACCAGCAAACATTCAGAAGCTGACCCCATTCCATGTTTACAAACAGGCCCATTCCATCTCCCTCTCATGTTCCTCCGGTCTCTCTTGCAGTAGACAGGGCGTAGATGGAACCCACTACTTTTACAGACTTATCAGGTTAGTTACCAGTAAAAAGAAAAAAAGAGATTTAAATACACACATAACAGGCAAGTGTGGGAGGAACTGGGAACACATTTTGCAAGAGGATAAATATGAATTCCTATTGATATAACAAGTTGTTATCCAGTCCCTTGCCTGAGACCACCAATTAAAAATACTTGGTTCAGCCGGGTGCTGTGGCTCATGCCTATAATTTAAGCACTTTGGGAGGCTAAGGCAGGAGGATCACTTGAGGACAGGAGTTCAAGACCAGCCTGGACAATATATTGAGACAATACAAAAAAATTAAAAATAGAAAAATTAGCCAGGCATGGTGGCACACACCTACAGTCTTAGCTACTCAATAGGCTGAGGCAGAAGGATCACTTGAGCCCAGGAGTTTGGGGTTGCTGTGAACTATGATGATGCCACTGCTCTCTAGCCCAGGCAACAGGGAGAGACCCTGTCCCTTCCCCACAAAAAAATAATTGTTTCAAAGAAAGAATTGTACACAGTTTACTCAGGATGATTATCCTATGTTTAAGAAAGAGTAAACTCATTCCTGCTGGGGTGATAGGTAGAAAAGGAAAAGGCATTATAAAAAAATTAACAAAGCATCCTAGCACTCTGAAGCTCGGAAGTCCCCCAGAAGGCACACTTTAGCTGGGTGGAGCCTAGACTCGCATTCCTAGACAGCTGTCACGAATGACTGACGGCTGCAACGGAAAGTCTGTGTCTTGAAACAACACACAAAGAGGAGATCAAGAAACCTGCCCAACAGACTGATGGCAGGCAGCACAGTCTCGCTCTGGAGTTGGGGCAACAGATTCAAATGAATAGATCGATGCACATTGCTAAGTATTTACTATCTATTGTATCACCTCAATACCTGTTTTTGAAACTGAATTTGACTGTTCCAGAGCTGAAAGAATTCTTAGAGATTATCTGTCACTTTTCAGCTGTGAGACCCTTGTTTGACCTCCCAACCTCAGTTTCTTCATCTGTGGAACAGGGATAAGAATACCCTACACCTTGTACTAATATTCTGGGTATAATTAGCTAATAGATACAAAGCATATAGCAAAGGTGGGCCCACAATTTATTTTAGCTGTCATCAAAGTAACAGTTACCATCTCGAAGGGCAGGGGGTGGGAGGGCAGCGGCGGCTATGGGGGTGAGTGTGTGTGTGTGTGTGTGTGTGTGTGTGTGTATGTGTGTGAACAGCGTTCCGTGGAAGCATGAGAGTCACTGGGAGACTCCCATGGGGGCAAAGGAGGGGCGATCAGGACAGCCTCCAGCCCCCAAGCCCACTCAGAAGCAGCTCACTTTAGGGCTATTTTACATATTTAGGTTCCACATAATACATCATTTAACTAAAGGGTTCTACTGCTTAGCAGGAAACACTAATATAATCCCCTCTGCCCCCCACCCCTTTCTTGACCATTGAGGAAACTGGAAGTTGGAAAGCAGAAGTTAACCAAGGTTTCCTGATTCTCAGCTCAATTATCTTTTCACTGAACCAGGCTGGTGGCTGGGATGGGGGAGGAACCGGGTTTCTTCTTCCAGTCAAGCCTGGGGCTCTGGTCTCCAGGACCTGGGCTCTGCCTAACGGCCATCGCTAGAGACCCTGTGCCTCAGAGGAGAAGGGAGTGTTACCCATCTCCTCCTCTCACCACCCCACAGCTCTCATGAGCACCTCCCCACACGCTTGTTAGAGGCACTGTCTCCACACTGCATCACTGCTCAGACTCTGGACCCGGGTCTCAGAACCAGGAGGATGACAGTCATGACTGTAGCTTTAATTACATTAATAACAGCAGCAGCAGCCAGCAGATACTGAGCATTTACTTTTTGCCAGGTATTAAGCTAAGCACTGCACACATATTACTTCATGTAAACTTTGGGAACAGTTCTGTGAAGCAAAGGGCTATTACTACCTCCATTTTGCAGAAAAGAAAGTCGAGGTTCAGAGAGTAAGTGTCGGGGCCCACTCACTCTGCTGGGGAATATGGAGCCAGAGGCGGCACCGGGCAGCCCAGCTTCATTTCCCACCTTCTTCGACAGCCCACGTATCGTTCCCAACCTCAGACCCACACCCTGGAAAAGACACGCAGGCAGTGAGAGATGAGCACCGTGGACAGGTCAAGGATGGCTGGATTTTAAGAAGGGAGGACAGGAACGTGGGAAGCTGGAAGACGTGGGTAGCAACTTCACATCTCAAACAAGCTGGAATGCAAAACAAAGGTGTCGGCGCTTGTTTCACCAATCCAGAAAAACTACCAGGAGGAGGAGAGATTTCGGGAAATATCTAGATCCCAGCGTCCGGGCAGGCCACCCCCAGCACCACCACGCTTCCTCCTGGCCCCCAGGTTCCCAACCTATGCGTCCAGATCAGCACCTCCTCCCGTGGTCCTGCATGCAGCAGGCACTCAGATATTTTCCCTCTACCCACCTGCTTTAGAAGGAGAACCCACAGCACCTCCTCTGGTTTACCTTCCCCAAACCAGCTCACTCCCCCTGCAGGCTTCTGAGAGGGAGAGGGAAGGCCACACCCCTGCTAATGCTTTGCCAACTTGCCCCCACCACCACATGCCCCCTCTTCTCCCTTTAATTTCCCCCATTATTCCTGGATCAGTTTCCTCACCCTGTGCTAATTCCTCTCCCTCTCCGGTGTTTACACCCTTCAGATATTTGCAGGCTATTATCATGTACCCACTTAGTCAAGCAGCACACATTAAGTTCTTTTCATCTTTACTCATAAATCAATCCCTTAATCCCTCCAAGCCCTTTAATCGTACTAGCTGCTCCTCTCTGAACTCCATCCAGTTTCTCCAAGTCTCTGATAATGTTGTGACATGGGGCTGGATGCAAGGCTCCAGCTGCTGACTCACCAAACTCCTTAAATGTCAAGGAGCTCGATGCGTGCGCACCAACGCACGCACACGCAAACACGCACGCACACACGCACACACACTGGGAGGGTGGACACCTTGCCTTGCCAGCTGTCAGCCCCCAGCACCCTTTCTGCAGCCACGTGATGAAGGGAATGTGGGTATCTGCATAGATGCAGAACACTCTCAAGTATTTTGGTGCCATACAGAACGTAAAGGGGGGAAAAAAACCCTGCAGAAACTTTTATAGTCCCATGAGATTTTCACTAGCTATTCCCACATACTCCTTAAGAACAGAGATAATGCCTCTGAGATCAAGGAGGACTTAAGGACCCAGGAAAAGGCCTTATTGGAGCCCCAATCCATAAGCAAATTAAAACCACAATGAGACACCATTACTCACCCATCAGAATGGCTGTAATTAAAAAGACTGACAACACCAAATGTTGGTGAGGATATGGAGCAAGTAGAACTTTCATACTTTGCTGGCAGAAGTGAAAAATCGAACAGTCACTTTGGGAAAAAGTCTGGCAAACTGTTACAAAACTAAACATACATCTATCCTAGGATCCAGAAATTCTGTTCCCAGGTATTTGCTCAAGAGCAGTGAAAATATATTTATACACAAAGGCCTCCATACAAAGGTTCACAGTAGCTTAATAGCTAAAATCTGGAAACAGCACAACAGGAGAATGGATAAACCATAGTGCATGTATACAATGGGAGACTGCCACAGATCACCTGAAATGACATGAAAAACTCTATGTACACGCATATGTGCATTTTCTAAGAGGGTCCATATCTCTCATTGGATTCTCTTAGAGGTTCGTGGCCCAGGAAGGCTCAAAGCACAGCTTGAAGTCCTCTTCAACTGCACTTCCAAAAGTGTGCTAGGTCATGTAACGCTTCCAATGTAGAATTCGCCATGTTTCTAGTTGTCAAAGTGCATTTTCATGGTATACCTGTCTCATGTAAAGGGAAAAGGAGGCTGCTTGAAAAATAGCCATTTGAGAGCCGTGTTCCTGAACTAGATCTCCAGCCATGTACAGTAAGATGAGGATTATTAAACAGAAAATAAAGATTAAGACATAATTGATCGAGTTTTTTTAAAAAGCTTTTGATCATAAAATTAATAAATGAAGTTAAGCACTTAGCATAGTGAATTGCACACAAGAGAAATTAACTTTTGCTGAGGACCCACTATGTGCCAGGCACTTTACATATGTTCTCATTTAATTTCATTCTCCATGGAGTTACAGCTCACTAGCCCCGTTTTATAGATTTCGAAAAAAACAAAACAAAAAACACTGAGCCTCAAATAAATTAGCCCCCAAAAGTCATATAGCAAGAGGATTTGAGCCCAGGTCTCTAGGGCTCCAAAGTCCAGTCTCTCCAAAGCCTCTTTAGCTCCTAGATCTTTGTTCAAACTACTCGATTTCAAATATTCTATCCCACAAATCCTAAAAGTGCTCAAAATCACCCAGAAGAACAAAAATTCCAGAATGCAAACCGTATGGGCCCAGACTACCCTTTGTCTTCAGAGGTGGCACAACTCCTCCCTCAGAGTACATGTCCCGATTCCTGATTTGGAAAACTCCACTGCTGCCAAACAACAGAGAGCGGATGGGCTGGCCTGTAAGAAGGGACACGGCAATGTCATCTGCAGCATCACCCAGCCTCAAAGCACCGGTGTGCTCAGCGGAAGGGGCCTGTCTTCCCTGGAGCTTGGGGACCACCACAAGCATCATCACCTGGGTTTGCAACAGCTGAGACTATAAAGAGCAGCTACCCCGAGGCAGTACCTTCACCTTCCATCTGAGAATTCTTTAAAGTTAGCCTGTTCACAGGAGGGTGGATGCATGACACCGGCCTTGACTTCCGGATTCCAGGGATTTCTATGAGGCAAGAAGCACTCATCCCACAAGCCACAGGACTCTGGATCTCAAGGGGCTGCCCTTTGGCCCAGTGGCCTGCAGACAAGGCGGACAGAAGGGTTTCAGGAGATGAATGACAGTCATGATCCCTTGAAGGGCAAAAAGACAGCTCAGAAGCTTCCAAGAACCACTCTGGCAGCTCTTTGGTCACTTTTTCCTCTGTAAGGCAGGCCTTGGATGTTTTAGCCGCATGAAAATGTTATGAGAAGGAGAAATGAAGACTTGGCACTCAAAAAAATGTCTCCTCCATCCCCAACACCTTAATAATCAATAAAAACAGGTTAAAACAGACATTAAGAGAAACCTTGAAAGGAAAAAACATAATAAAAGGCCAGTCTGAGTAATGTATGGAACTAGGGAGGGGCATTTCAACTATAGCTTGGAAAATGGGAGGGGGTGGGGGAGGAACATGCACCTGCGTGAGAGAGAGAGAGCGAATACGACAGATTCCTTCATCAATGAATTGGTAACCCTGCATGGCAGAGTCTACGGAGGGCCTATCCCAACATCCAGTCTCCCCTTCTCCCTCAGGAACAGAACCTTAAATTTTAGCAGGGCATGTTGCCACCCTGGTCATGTTGCCACCCTGGTAAAAGACTGCAATTCTCTGCCTCCCTTGCAGCTAGGTGTGGCCTTACATCCAGACTGCTATATAGAATTTCCAAACAGACTCCTTAAAAAAGAAGAGCAGGCCAGGTGTGGTGGTGGCTCATGCCTGTAATCCCAGCACTTTGGGAGGCTGAGGCAGAAAGATCGCTTGAGGCCAGGAGTTTGAGACCAGTCTGAGCAATACAGTAAGACCCTGTCTCTATAAAAAATTTAAAAATTTAACTGCGTACAGTGGTACACACCTGTAGTCCTAGCTACTTAGGAGGCTGAAACAGGAGGATCCACTGAGCCCAGGAGTCCCAACTTGGGCAACAGAGCAAGATTCTGTCTCTATTTAAAAAAAGGGGAGGGCAGGGAGAAGGGAAGGAAAGCAAATATCCTTCTTTGCTTTTTCTCCTGCTGCCCGCCTGGAATGTGGACTTGATGGCTGGTCTTCCAGCTGCCATTCTGGACCACAAGGTTGAATCCAAGATGCCACACCCTAGAGACAGCAGAGTGGAAAGCTGGAAGGAACCTGGCTCCCTGGTGATACCGTGAAGCCACTATATCAGCCCTAGACTACCAGCCTCTAGACTTATTTTACATGAGAAGGAAAGAAACGTGGATCTTGTTTAAGCTGCTGATAACTGCAGTCATCTATCCTATGCAACTGAACCTAAGTCTAACTGACAGAAGTGGACGGGAGAATGGATAAATAATATCTCACAAAGTTGTTTTTCACAACAGCTAGCAAAAGTACCACACCCTAATCACAGCTCTGGTCTCTAACTAGCCCCTGCTACCCCAATTAGAAAGGGTTGGTTCCCAAAAAAAGTACCCACCACCTCTCTCCATTTGGAAAGACAAGAAGTAAAAGACCACTATTTTCAGGCTACTAAATCAAAGCCACCCTTTCAAGCAAATTCACCTGTTTAGGGCATTGTGCCTTGTACTGAAAAAATGGAGAGAAATGTGGATTCATCATTAATTAGACCTCAGCAGCCCCACCTCATAGCAAGTGAACTCTAAAATGCCTACCTTCCCGTAAGGAAAACTTCGAGAGGGAGTTGCATGCTTTAAACAAGTAAATTTCAAGCAAGTCAGGGAATGTCAAGACCAGGAGCTGCCTAATGAGACGACAGGGAGTAAGACACAGGAAACTGTAACTGGACTTTCCAGGCCCTCTTCTCCCCCCGGTTACGACTGAGAGGGATAAAGAAAGCTTCCTTGAAATAACTTCCAAGACCAGGCCTGCACTCACGGACGGGGAGGTTTCACCACACATCTCATTCCAAGGTCAGCAGGAAGCAGCTACCCAACATCAGAGATGACGAGGCCAAGGTTCCATGTTTCAAGGACATGACTTAACCACCTCCATCATAAGAATGGCTGGGTATTTTCCATTACAATCTCCAGCAGTCACTGGTTGGTCCTTGAGCTGTTCAGAGAAGGGTCTTCAGAACATGCCAGCCCAGCCTGTGTGTCAGTCCAGGGACTGAAAGGAAACACTTCCACCCACAAGGGTTGTCGGGGGCTCCCTTGGCTTCCCACTTGCCATCTTCCAGTTCTGACTTCAGGGACTTCCCCCCACACAACCCCCAACCTCAACCCTCCATGGTTCTCTCTTCACTCTCCAGGCCTCTTCATGGAGACCCAAAAGGTCCAAGATTTGTGAGGGTTCCACTGTCTTCCCAACTGAGAAAAACTTGTTCTCCAAGGACATCCAAGTGAGAAGGGAAAGCCTTCTTTTAGGATCTCAGCAGCTGGATTTTGGTGATAAAGTTCTAAATTGCTGTCCATTATTAATGTTAAACTCACAGCAGTCAGCCCTGAGATCTGCAATTATAACAATTCATAAAAATAGCCCCTTTGTTAGTTGCGCTTGAAGAGCTTTTGAAATATAATTGCAACGCGGTGCGAAGTAAAATAAAAATTCAGATTTTCTTTTACCGAGGCCATGAACAATACTGTCCTTTTTACAGCAGCGGAAAGCCTCAAGACATCCGTTATATTCCTTCAATGAGCTTTGTTCAATAAATGCTAAGCCTTGAAGCTTTTAAATGTATTAAAGTGATTATGATATCATCACTCCAAAGGCACTTCAATAGAACATTAAGACAGAAACAATTTTCCTCCACACAAACGGCGTAACAGTAACAAAAAGTTGATTAAATGCACATTGTATCAAAAATATTTTCAGTATTTATAGACATATGTAGATAACATTAACTGTAACCCACACCATGGGCAGGGAAGAGAAGAGAAAGTAATAAAAGCATTAGGGGAAAAGCAAATTTTAACAATAAATCTTCAAAACCTAAACTGTGGCTTGACTGTGACTTTGCTTGTAGATTTATAGTCAAAGTCACACTACATAAAAGAGAATAAGACTCAAAATTAATAAATACTAGAGGAGAACAAGTCCTTGTTTTCTCTTCTCATAAGCCCAAATATATTCCCCGCTCACATATGCCATACTTCCTTAAATGCTCAACGTGACGACTGGCAGGAAACGTGAATCTACTTATTCAAAACGTCATTTAACACACTGCAGGCAGGCAGTGACTCCGCAAGGGGCAGATGCCTAAAGCGTCAAACCTGGAGGTGTAGAGAGGTCAGGAAGGAGGCCAAGAGGTGGGGTCAGAGCAAAACCGCAAGATGTAAGATTCTCTTTGTGGCAGGCTCGTTACAGAATGCTCTTAGCACAGATAAGGGGATTATGAATTCACATGTGAATTTATCCCCTATTAAACTTTCAGCAAAAGGGTCAGTTAGCTGGAATGGCAAAGCCGAGGCACCATGGTCACATGCCAAGGGAGAAATTACTTGTAGGCTCTCCTGACAGATGTAAGAAAAGGGGGCAGTTTCGGTTCTTCCTTTGAGCGTGTGCAGATTAACATCTACATCTGCTCAGTTCTGTGTCCCGCTATCCTGCTCAGCTTTATCTAGAGGACATGTTCCCGAGCCATTTGCAACTGGATAGTGCCCTTTTTCATGGATCACAATAAGGTGCTGGTGGTTATTTTTTGCAGTAGCTATCAACCCGATGCTTGTTATATTTGGTACAAATATCTATCAACTGTTTCTGCCGCAAGTTTGCGTATGGGGTTTTATAAGGTACAGGAGTTTTACATCGTGAAATTATGAAGGAGAAATGTATTCTAGGGAACAGAGGGGAGACAACAGAGGAGAAGACAGCACACTCCCAAACCAGTCAAGACCAAATCCCCACCTCTGGCCAAGTGCCATTCAACTCATCTTACCCGCTAGGCCAAAGAGAGAGTGTCTGTTTCTCAGTGGAAAACACTCCATAAACAATGCTGACTACACACGAAAAAAGCCACTGACGAGGCCTTTTATTACCCAACTTGGGGCCCTTGTGATTTTCTTTATGGGAGAGTATCCTTGTCCATCACTCCAAGCACTGCTCCCTGGCTCTGGCGGCTTCTTAAACCAGCCCAGGAGAAAGGAATACATAACAAAGGGCCAAGAAAAATGGGAAATAAAGACCATACGGTGGGTGACAAGTTCCCCCACTCAAGCAACTAGCCACTGCCGCAGGCCAGAATTGATTTTCTATACGACATCAGAAAGGATTACCTCTCCCCACCAATACTGCCCAAGGGGTTGGAGTGGAAATCATAATTAATTCAGGCAAATTCAATTCTGAGAGTCCAAGTGACAAATACTTTCCTCATAATATAAAGCACAGTCTCAAAACATCTTAAAACAGTTGGTGGGAGCTATAGCAACACACTCAATGCAATAATGACACAAAGCTACACAACAAAATGCCTGGGACCAAATAATAATTCTTCCAAGTCAGGAAAGAATATTCCTTTTTAAAATAAATGCATTTTAAAATGCATTTTTAAAGAAAATGCATTTCCATTAATAATGCTGCATCTCCTTCCCTCCTGGTGATATGGGGTAGGTGGGAGTAGAGATCAATTTAATTCCTTAACTATCTTGGTCCATTAGGCCAACAAAAATATTCTCTGTGTTAAGACGAAAAAGTATTCTTGTGCTCCTGATGCAAGGAATGAAATGGGCAAGGATGATTCCATAGCCAATGTGACCTAAACCCTCAAGAATCTAAAAATACCATCACAGTCAACTATACATTAGCCACACCAGCCAAGGAAAATTAGCAATGCCCATACTTCAAAATAGACAATTAAAACACAATTTCTTTTTGGCTTCAGAGTCTATTCCATTGAAAGGTAGGGTCACACCAAGGGGAGAGCATTGGTTCAGGAGGCAGATGTCCCAAAATCTAATTCTAATCCCCACACCAATCAATCAGAGGCCTTGGGCCAACTGATACCTCTGTGGAGGGCCTGAGTCTCCTCTCTAAAATGAAATGGTTAACTGTCATGTTTCCATGTGCTCATTCAATTCAAATACTCCTATAACTGTGCAATTATTACAATCTTCCTAAAGATATTCTGCTTAGAATTATAGTAAATGAATCTCTATTCCTTGACCCCAACAGGTAGGCAAGGATGGAAATGTGCTAGGTAAAAAAGACGACATTCTAGAATTAACAGGGAGCTATCCCCAAAGTAGAAAATCAGAAGTTGACCATGTGTGTGGATATGTGCATGTCATACGTGCACATACATATTCTTGGCTGAAATACTTCTCATTTCATCATCGCAGTCTAATATTTATTAAGTGCCTATTAGGGAATGCCTCTGTCTAGCTAATTATATGTGATCAGAAAGGTTGATATGAGCAGTCTTTGAAATCAGATGCCTGACTCACATTCCAGCTCACTGGGCAAGTTATATAACAGCTCTGAGCCTCTATTTCTTCATCTAGAAAGTGGGAAAGATAATAAATAGTGTCTTTCTCATAGGATTATTCTAAGTCACAAATGAGATAATCCGCATAAAGCAGGCACAGTAATTGCAATAATTATTATTACTTACTACTACCACCAGCATTACTACCTCTATTAATATCCCATTGGGTTGTTGTAGAAGTTAAATGAGAAAACATATTAACTATTAAGCACCAGTACCTGGCACACAGAAAAAACTAATAAATGTTGCCATTACTCTTAGCACCTATGACGTTTATCTATGGAGTATTATTATACTATCGTCATCAGACAAGCTTGTAGCATTTCTCTTTAGTCCAGTACTCCTTGTTTCCCCCACAAGGACCATTTTCAACAGAAGAGCTCTAGCACTTCAGCCCTCTCAAACACAAACCAAACCATTTAACCCTTCTTGGTAGTAACAAGTTTTGGTAACAGGAGCCAGGAGTATAGACTGGAAGAGTATAGACTTTCCTCCTCTGAAATGTAAGAAGGTAAGAGCCAAGGAGCTCAGAGCCCCCTTCAAACTCTGACGTGATACAACCCTACCTGTCAGTCATTAAAAAGCGTGGGTCGCACACAGAGCCTAGCTTCCTCTCACACAAGTCTTAACGCATTGAGAACCCCATACAAATAACTTGGGATCCAAACAAGTAACTTTCACATACAGCTGCAAGGGCAACTTGTGGAGGGTTATTATATTAGCAAAATTTGGGCTTGGCCCAATTTTGTTCTTCATATGAAATAATAAGATGGACACTTCTAGACATCAACTCATGGAGACCAGTTCAAGAGTATATCAACTACCCTTCATTTTTCCTTGGAACAGTATTCCACAACATTCAATTTTATTTCAGTCCTCTACTAGTGAAATTCTTCATTCCCCCCCTCGAAAGGTCCAACAGGGTGACTGCTGCAAAGTAGGAAGTCCTAAGTCTCTACCCCACGGTTGAGGCAATTCAACGAGCAGGTCCCTCCTGCTCCTTAAATAACAAGTAAGCATCACATGTTCCTGTGGTTGTAACCCACGTAATATATCTTTCTGGGAAAGGTGCATGAAATCTTAGAGGAACTCATGTAAGGACTCATGTGAGGACTGAGATAACTCATGACAATGATCACAGCTTGCCAATTTCAGTTGGTTTCCACAGCAGAAAGAAAACTATGTTGAGGGTTAAGGGGATTCCGGGCCTATCTATGAAGGGGAACATTCGCAACCATGCTTCCAGGAAACAAGGAGGAGGCATTTTAGCATCTCCACTGGGCACCCCACCTTTCTACCCACACCCTCGTCCACAGTCCTGCAGCGCATCTAAATTTTCCTTTGGATTCAAGAAGAATGTTGCCACTGACTCTGGACAATGTATTCCAGGGCCACGGGGACAAGGGCAGGACACTTGCCACCTCACCCCTGCCACTTACTTAATGCCTGGCAAGTGAGTCTCAAAATCCAGTGGGCAGAAGAGAGGAAATAAAGAAGAAAACAACAATGCTAACTTTTTATCCCTATTATTTAGTTTCTTTATTAGAGTTTTCCTAACTCTTCTGCACAAAGGGAAGGGTAAGCTATAGAAAACTAAGTGGCTTTGTCATCAAAAGCCTTCACCACACTGGCACACAAACACCTGTCAGTGCGAAAGATGCCTCTTTATCAAGTCTTCATACCTACCAGGAGCCAAGCACACTCTGAGCTTTCAGACTATTTTCTTCCAATGTTTTGAAGTCCCTTTCAGTTCACATGAAGGCTAACGATTTCAAAAAGGTGGGAAAGGAAAGGAAAAGTTCTTTTTTTTTTTTTTTTTTTAAGAAAAAGAAAAAAGATAGTGAGCCATGATTATGAAGTCCTAAAAGCCTTTTAGCTGACAGCATAGGCTTTGTTGAATAGCCTCTAAGAACCTCCATGGAGACACACAATTCAGCAATAAAAGAGAGGCAGAGCATACACAGTTTAGCATCCCCAGCCTCCCAAATCCAGGCACCCCATTTTACACCATCAGTCAGGTTTCTCCCTCAATAGCCCTTTGGGACACTCAAGGTCCAGAGTGGCATCAGACCAACTGACCCATGAGCTGATCCACCATGTGCTGCCAACAGAGAAGTTAGCTCATACCAAACTCAACACAATCCTGCCGTTCAAACCAGAATTTCAAAAACAGCAGAAGTGGCTTAACCCCTCAGACTGCCCCACACCCCATCTCTCTCAGTCCACTCAGGATGCTCTGTCCTCATTGAGCAATGACTGCCCAGCTAACAAATCTGCTTCTCCAAGAGCTTTCCCCACCCAGCAGAGCTTAGACCATGCACAGACACTTAGCACTTGGGCACTGAGAGCACTCCTGTGGGCTAACCCTGGCTCATAGAGAGCTGTGGTCACAGCTGCATAAGCCTACCTGTTAAAACTTCCCTAACCATTGCACTTCCTGCCATTCTGCCCCAAACACTGGATTCCAGCTCTAAGAGAATGGGCATGAGTGGCGGGAAGAAGAAACCACAACCAAGATCATATTAAATAACCCCACACATCCCAAACACATGAAACCATGATTTCAACGGCACGTGTAGTATTTGGCTTGGGTGTGTGAAATACCAGCTTTTGAGTGATGGAGCACTCACCCCTATTTCAGACATACCTTTTCTCTGAAACTATTACACTCAGAGAGCTTCAAGCTCTGGCTCCAGACCCATCCATCTAACAACAGAAAGCACCTCTCAAGCTCCTTTCTGACATGAGCCCATCATTCACCATTTGCCGGTATGCACGGTTTTTGCTGACAAAGCTCCATTACTAGAAAAAGCTCAGTAAGTAAAGCTGATTTGAAATAACTATATATTATAGGGAGGCTGGATGAGGAAAACTGATTTGAAGTCTAGAAAATCATCATATAAAGAGGCTCAAGAAAGAACTGCTTAATTATTTAAATACCTTCGCTTCCTACAGACCACACATCATTTGATTTATCATCAGTGTTAAATATTTGGTAATTTACTGGGGTCATCTGACAAAACAACTCCATATAGCAAGTACATATCAGACACCGTAATTCTTCGGTTGAAATGTCTCCATCTCTCCCTGATTAATGTTTGAATACTGAGCTAATGCTATCAAACTGAAGTGCGTGCCAATTTCCGCTCTCCAGTAAGAAGTGCAAAGCTGAGAGCACACCAGCAGGGTGGCCCGAAGAGCAAATTATCCTGTGCTGTCTCCTCCACTGCTGAAAGGTGGTCTGATGATATGGCTGGGATGGCCCCAACCAAGATGCTTATGCAGAATCAACCGAATGGACTCTCACTCTCTGACTCAACTGCCACAGCTGCCAGAGAGAGCAAGAGCTTGGGAGGAGGGTGTACGCCTTCTCCCCTACTGCCAAACTCACCCTAGACCCAACTTTGCTCATGTTGCGCCCCAGGCCAGAATGCCCCACTAGACTCTCCACCTCCCAACTCCTACCTTTTCTTCAAGATGCATTCTGTGTATAAAGTCTTCTTCCTTCCTTATCCAAGCTCAAAATGCTCTCTGTCTACTCTGTCAACTCCCATGCACTACTAGTGTATTGTGGGACAGATCAAATTGTCTCCTTAATAAATTCAAGGTAGAAAATACATCTTCTATATAGTGCCTGGAGTTCTTAGTATAATAATCAATAATAGTGGCTCTGTAAGCTTCAAGCCATGTTAAGTCAAGTGAATCATAAACAAGGAAATACAAAAAGCCTAATATTAATTCATCAGGAAATCTGATAGATTTTGAATGTGATAACTTGAAAACAGAGATACAACTTTTAAAGTGACTATTTACAAAACTTGGCCATATACCGGTCATTTTAAAAAGAACTAAAATTCCAAGAAGTAGAAACAGCACGGGTCACATTCTCTGATCACAGGTCACAGAAATTTTAAAACCCTCTTTTCAATAACTTTTATGCCAAGACAAAATTAAAATCAAAATGCAAACATTTTGTATTAGAACCTATGGGACACAACTACAGCAGTGTTCAGAGGAAAACACACAGCTTTAAGTACGCACAGTTCTAAGCAAGAAAGAACTAAAATGTTTAACTGGTATGTAGCTCAAAAATCAAAAAAAAGAATGAAATAACCAAGGAAAGCAAAGAACTGGTAGAGATAAAAATAGTAATTAATAAGAAATGAGAAAAATAATACTATAATAGTAAAACCTGTTTA
>NW_012154174.1:5981485-6080359 GCF_000956105.1 Propithecus coquereli
TTTTTGCAAAGCATTTTTCATAATCCTGTTAAGTAGATATTAATCAACCCTGTTTTACACGTGCAAAAAATAAAGGTTAAGAAGGTTAAATCATTTTTCATGGTCATAGACCTAGTAAATAGCAATGTGTGTCTTCCTACTCCAAGCCCTATATTCATTCATTCTCTATAAAAAGATACCTTTTCCCGCCATAAGACAGATTAAATTCTATGGGTATTTTCACCAATTCAGCCAAAGTGAACCTTTTTTTGGGGGGCGGGGACAGTCTTGTTCTGTCATCCCAGGTAGAGTGTAGTAGCATCATCGCAGCTCCCTGCAACCTCAAACTCCTGTGCTCAAGTGATCCTCCTGCCTCAGCCTCCCAAGTAGCTGGGACTAGCCTCAATACCAGCTAATTTTTGTATTTTTAGTAGAGATGGGGTCTCACTCTTGCTCAGGCTGGTCTCGAACTTCTGGGCTCAAGCAATGCTCCCACCTCAGCATCCCAGAGTGCTAGGATTACAGGCACCTAACCAAAATGAATTCTTAAATCAACCACAGATCTTAAAGGCTTGATCTCTGTTTCTAATGTAGAAATTAGCTATGTAAATGCACCTGTTTGTTGATGGGGAACAATTAATGTCATACACAGAAATCTAGATAAAGAAATGATTAAACTAGGCTGAAAATGTGATTAACATATCTTTGCTTCAAGATTACAAATGGAGTTTTCCCCACAATTCACACGGCTCTATAATATTTTAGCACAAACCAACATTTCATCAAAATTTCAGAAAACACACATTTCTAAAAACCTGTCATTTTTGTTTTAAGTCAGTCAAGTATTAAAATTGAATGCAAAATGTATCCTTATACCTTTGGCAATGGGCCAATTTGGACAGAACCAGTAAACCTCAAAGATTATCATGGAATATAGGGACATACACCACACAGTTGAGCTGAAACACAGACTCTATTCAGTCACTTAACAAAAAATGTGTCTGTCCTGCACATTTACCAAATGTCAGGCACTGTACAGGATTCTGGGAAATAGCAGTACACAGTCATAGACCCTCATAGAACTCAAAATTCAGTTGAGAAGACATAAATAACAATATAGATATATATAAAATTGCAACTGTGGTAGCTAATTGTATCAGTCATCTACTGCCAAATAGTTCTGCCTAACAAGCTATACCGAAATTCAGCGGTTTAAAATAACAATCATTTTTTCTTATGTACCTGCAGATTGGCTACCATTTTGCTGAGCTAGGTGGACTGCAGGCTGCAAGGCAGGCTTAGGTCTGCTCCATGGTGAGGTCCAATCTCAGAAAGGGCGTTGGCAGACCCTCGAGAGAGGCAAACAGAACATGCAGTGCCTCTTGAAGTCCAGCTCAGGACTGGCACACTCTCACTTCCACCCACATTTCACCAGCCTGAACAAGTGACAGGGCCATGCCTAACACTGATGATGGGTCAGGTAAACACATTCAGAGGAACTGCAAAGCCACATGGTAAAAGGCACAGATACAGGGAGTGGGAAAAACCAGGAACATGATGTAATCTGCCACAGCCACGAGAGACAGGTGATGTTACGAGAACACCTAACAGAGACATTGGCCATGTGAGGGAGGTCAGGGAAGACTTCCCTAACAAAGTGTAGCTGGACCTGAGACCTGAAAGACAAGTAGGAATGAAGTAGGTGGAAAAGAGGGGTAAGAAACTTCCAAGCACAGAGAACAGCATAGTCCCGATGGGCAAAGAAGACATGACCAGTTCAAGGCATTTAAGGGAGACTGTTGTGGTTGGGCAGAGAGAGAGAGAACATGGTACAAGACGAGGAGGGATAAGGAGGCAGAGCCCCAGGTCCCATGTGAGGAGCTTGCCTTCATCCTAACAGTATAAATCCACTAAACAATGCTGAGCACAGAAGTAACATAATCAGATCTGCCTCTCCACAAGGTCTCTCTCCGCAGCACAGAGAATATGTGGGTGGACCAATCGGGAGGCGACTGCACAAGTCCAGGTGAGAGACTGTGATGCCTTGAACTAGAATATTGTGGATGGAGATGGAAAGAACTACAAGTTCAAGAGATGTTGCGTGGACAGAAAAACTCACCATTCTATCGAATCCTTCCTGCCTACTTCCCTACTGCTAAATCCCAAGGCTATCCCAAAGACCTCATCCTATTTTTCCTCTCTGTGGCATTTGGCCCTGCTGAACACTCCCTCCCATTTAAATTGCCCTCTTTCCCCAGCTGCTGACAAACCACGAATCTCCCTGTTTCCCTCCACCCTCTCTGGTTGCTCATCCTCAATTCATTCCTTAAATCTTCAGATCCGTCCCATTATCTCTTCTTACCCTAAACTGCCCCACCTAACCCCAAGCAAAAAAAAATTTTTTTTTTTTTTTTTTTTTTTTTTTGAGACAGTCTCACTTCGTTGCCCAGGTGAGTGCCGTGGTATCAGCCTAGCTCACAGCAACTTCAAACTCTCAGGCTCAAGCAATCCTCCTGCCTCAGCCTCCCAAGTAGCAGGGACTACAGGCACGTGCCACCATTCCCAGCTAATTTTTTCTATTTGTAGTAGAGACAGCATCTCGCTCTTGCTCAGGCTGGTTTCAAACTCCTGAGCTCAAGCGATCCTTCTGCCTCAGCCTCCCAGAGTGCTAGGATTACAGGCATAAGCCACCACACCCAGCCAAACCCCAAGCAAATTCATGTGCTCCCCATCCCCATGCTCTGAATACTTCATTATGCTGGTGCCTTCCTTTGTGGGCCTCCAGCCCATACTTCACTCTCCACCCTAGATTTGTAAATCCAGCTGCCTCCTGGACATATCCACACGAGTGGCCCAAAGGTACCTCAAACTTGACGTGTCCCAGCTGCAATTTATCTGCTCCTCATCCCCACCACCCTGAAAGCCCTGTTCCTCCCAGCATCTCCATCTCAGAGATTGTCTCCACCATCCATCCAGTTGTTCCAACAAAAAAACCTAAGAGTCAGCTGTGATTCCTCACAAGCCGCACCCCTGCACATCCATTCTACACAAATACCATCAAAACTGCCTCCTAAAATCTCCCTCAGACTCCTCTCCTCTCCATTCACACCACCACAGCTCCAATGTGGCCTCCACGCCCTCCTAATTCATCTTCTGACCTGCACCCACAGCTCCTTCTCTCCACAACAACTAAAGTGATCTTTTGAAAATACAAACACGACCACATCACTCTCCTACTTAAAACCCTTGATTGGCAAGCCCTTACTCTCAAAATAAAGTCCAAATTCCTGAGCAGGGCGTACGAGCCTCTTTGTCATCTGGCCTCTACCTTCCTTGTTTGTGTGCCTTGAATATATTCACTCTACTTGACACCTGGCCATTGTCTGTTCTGTTCCCTCTGTCTGAAACACTCTTCAGCTCCCAATACCATCTGACTCAGCCAACTCTCCTCACTAAAATGGAAGCTCCATGAGGGCAGGAACCCTGCCTCCTTTGTCCCCTGCTGGTTCCCAGGAGTAGCGCCTGACTATGTCCTGAATGCGTAAGGGCTCTGCAAAGGCAATGACTGGGTCCTTTCCTGGTGGCCTTCCCTCCTCCCACAGTTGGGTGCACCTCTTAGGTGTTCTCAGAGCAGCATCACCTCATTATTCAATTAGCCACACACTCCCACCCCACTGCAGCTAAAAGGTAAGCTCTGTGAAGGTGGGGACACTTTCTGTTGCAGGAAGAGCCCTGGGAACTGGAGTGACCAGAAATGGCACTGTCTTGAAGGAGGTCCCTGAAGGCATGGAACCAAAGAGAGAGATGAAATGAAGCCCGGAAAGAAGCTGAAGGTGAAGGCCCAGTGAAAATGAACCATGTCCAAGCTCCCAGGGTGCACAGAAGACACACATGGCAGGGGGTGGGGGGAGGTCAGAGTCACTGAAGCCAGACAGCACCATATCCAATTCAGCCAACACTGGCTACACCCTGACACCTTCCTTTCATGCAGAGATTCACACAGGCAGGAAAATATCTCCATGCCTTGTAAATGCACCAATTTCCAGTGAAATCCATCATACATTATTGAAGAAATGGTCTTTTGGAGACTTTTACCCATTGCCATTTTGTTTCAAGGGGACAGACCATATTTAAATAAAACCTGAGGTGTATGTGAATGCCTTTTATAATGGATAAGATTTCATTAAAATCAGTCGACTCCTTCCAAAGTTATTAAAGAACAGCCTTTTAAATATGAAATGCTAAGTACTTAAGTTGAAACAGAAACCTTCCTTAATTCAGTCAATTAAATACAGTAACATGATCAGGGACAAGGCGAAGCAAATCCAAGCAAAATCAAATATTGAAACTAAAGAAGTTAAAGGATTGGAGATTCCCTGTTGACAGGCAAAAATATGGCCTCGTTGGGTCTTCAATCTCTTGGTTATTAACAGCAGACAATGCCACATCAGTCACCAAGCCTGAGCCAAGGACCTTTTGCCTGAGGTTAGGTTTCCAAAGCATCCACTCAGCACATTCAGACTCTTAAATATGATGTTCCCATTGCTATTTTTCTCCACCTGACTTGGAGCAAGTTGTAGTCTTGGGAGAGAGCTGCCTCTCCCAAGGTGAATGCAGGCCTCTTGGAGCAGGTAACAGGCTGCGCACAGGCTGAAAGACCTCCTCCCCCAGCCGGTGGCTCTTCAGAACAACAGTCTAAATACCAAAGGGGTGGCAACCCATTCCCTAAATGCGGCATGGCTCAGAAACCAGAGGAGGAGGAAAGGAGGCCTTGGCATAGGCTGTGTCTGTGAGGCCACAGCAGCAGTGACAGTGGCCCAGCTGCCTCTGCAGGAGAGGACAGGGGTCTCCTCTGCAGCAGCTGAAAGGGGCCATGTGGATAAGATAAGTAATTAGAAGAGGAATAGTAATTACCACAGATATGACAAGGAGGCCTACACGACAGGGAGTTCTGTCAAAGCCCATAATTCTTGCAAATGAGCAGCAGGGCCTGGGTGACACCAGTCCTCCCTCATGAATTATACAGGTACCATGCATGCTGCACTCTGAGGGATGCGTAACCAAGGGACTGCTTGTGGTAGGGACAGCAGGGCCCCAGGAGCTATACAAGCCTCGTGTCCCCAAGAGGCGGAAGCAGAAACCCAGCCTTCACGCAGGCAGCCGCACCTGGGACCTGGCTGACATTGGAGTCTCCCCAAACACAAAAGGCAGCTGGGTGAGAATTGGGGAGAATTTCATGGAAATGTGCCATTCAGACTGGGCCTTGAATGTGCAGGCATCTGACCAGTGGAGGCAGAAGTAAGGGCTCTCCTAGGGGAGGGGTGTTATGGGCTGAATTGTGGCCGCTTCCCCTAGAAAAATCCATATGTTGAAGTTTTAACCTCCAGAAGCTCAGAATGCGAGAGGTCTTTAAAGAGGTAATTAAGTTAAAATGAGGTTATTAGGGTGGGCCCTAATCCAATAAGACTGGTGTCCTCCTAAGAGGAGATTAGGACACACACAGAGGGAAGACCACGCAGAGACAGAGGGAGAAGACAGCTGTCTGCAAGCCAAGGAGAGAGGCCGCAGAAGACACCAGCCCTGTCCATACCTTGATCTTGGGCTTTGAGCCTGCAGAACTGTGAGAAAATAAATTTCGATTGTTTAAGTCACTGAATCTGTGGTACTTTGTGATAGCCCTAGCAGACGAATACAAGGGGGTGGCATACACAAAGACCAAGAGCTGGAAAAACACAAGACACACTGAGTCAGTTCATGTGGCTGGAGCTTAGGCAAAGAGGGCCTGAGCTAGAAGTCACTGGAAGGCAGGTTGGCCTAAGTTCTACAGACACTGGTTTTGAGCAGGGGAGTGACTTGGATCAGACGTGACTCTAGATAATCCTGCTCTGTTGACAAGGTGTGGGAGAAGAGATGGGGACAGACAGAGCGATCCTTAAGAGTATGAGAACGTGAACTTAGCTGTGAACCTAGAGTGATGGGAGGATGGCGACATCATTAATAAAGAGATAAAGGAGACACAAATGAATATGGGGAGGATTTAGATGGGCTGAGTTTGCACATATTTGGGGTAGGAAAGCGGGCAGGGTCCACCCCCGCCTCTCTGCCTCCCAAGTGCTGAGGATACCATACCCCTCTCTGAGCCTGAGTCCACACACGTGCAAACACATCTACTCCTGTCTGGGGCTCCACATTTTCAAGCACTGATCTTTTAAAAATTAACCTAACATGATGCCACTAAAACCAACCAACCTAACCCTAGTGCAATGGTCTTGAAACAGAAACCCAACGGAAACAAGACTTGAATCGAACCACTTCAAGTTCAGATCCCAGTAACTCTTTGAAAGGCTCGGCCTCCCATTTCCATCCTGATGAGCCAGATTAGAGAATCTCCCATGAAGCTGTCAGAACACTCTAATGTTTGCAAATTGTGAAAGTTCAAGCAAAAGTCAACCGTGTGGGAAGTGGGGGGTGTGGGAGGGCAGCTCTTAGAAAGTTGTGGTCTTAGACCACTTAAGAAAAACAATCAAAAATCACTTTCAACACCCACGCCTTCTTTCGGAAGGAGAAAAACATTAAAAAAACACTGTCTATTGGGGAAAAAAGTTGTATAAATCATTTTATTTCATGCTCCATCATTTACTCAGCACAGGCTTCAGTGACACCTCCTGATTAGGTTTAATTTTAGGCCAGCAAGAACACCACATACTGTATTGTCAGAGAAAGTTCCATTTCGCTCCAAGCCTGATGGGTGACTATTGTAATGTAAAAACCCTGGGATTTAAATAACACAAGCAGATTCTATTATGAGGAGAAAGGTTTATATTTTGGAGTCTTTTTACTTCAAAGGAGCCCAGATACCAAACCATGAATTACCTGAAACAATGGGCTTCAATGATCAGCCCTTCACCAGTCTCTTTAGGAAAGAGACTACTTGACTTGACTACCAAGCAGGACTCGGTGATCCAATTATCTCTCAGAAGCAGTCCCTGGTTCTCAAAATTAACACCGGTTAGGAAAACTGGAGAAGGGATGAGGAATGGCGCACCCCAGAGCAGCCCCTGTTTCCTCCACTGTTCCATCCTCACCGGGGCTCCTGGGTCCTCCCTCCCAGTCCCCAAGGCATTGGCTCCCCGGACCCGGGCTGTAACTACCCAACAGCTACACTAATCCCCAGGCAGAGCTTCCAGAGGCCTCACGGGAGGACCATCTCCCCAGGAAACACAGAAGGGAAGCAATTAGGACCAGAGGGAGAAAAGCCAAGAGCTTCAGCCTCCTGGGTCTTCAGAACCCTCATACGCCCAACCAGGCCAGGCCGCTCATCATTAGGTCCCATCGGCGGCCTGGGAATCTTACCTTGATGTTCCCAGAGGAGATTTAGAGTTTTTTTTTTTTTTTTGAGACAGAGTCTCACTCTGTTGCCCGGGCTAGAGTGAGTGCCGTGGCGTCAGCCTAGCTCACAGCAACCTCACACTCCTGGGCTCAAGCAATCCTCCTGCCTCAGCCTCCCGAGTAGCTGGGACTACAGGCATGCGCCACCATGCCCGGCTAATTTTTTCTATATATTTTTAGTTGTCCGATTAATTTCTTTCTATTTTTAGTAGAGACAGGGTCTCGCTCTTGCTCAGGCTGGTTTCGAACTCCTGAGCTCAAACAATCCGCCCGCCTCGGCCTCCCAGAGTGCTAGGATTACAGGCATGAGCCACTGCGCCCGGCCTCATGAGATATTTTTGAACATGACTATGTGCCAGGTGCTGGGCTGAAGAAAAAGAACTTGTTTCCACCCTCAATAAGCACAGAGTCGGCGGGGAGGGGTGGGCAGACAGCACCATACAACAACACGGGTCCTGCAGTGCGACACGTACGGTTAAAGAGACAGGTGCCAAGGGTCAGAGCAGGACACGTGATCAGGAACAATTTCCTGGTGGAGATCTTAAGGGCCACACTTCACGACCATGATTATCAAATGAATCGAGTACTGTGCGTCTCTCACACACATGCACACACACACGTCTCACAATCCAATTGGAGGGACCAGCCCCCAGGAAACAGGACACAACACAAAGTGAGATGGTATTACGATGAGGGGCTCGAGATACGTCCCACTCTGACCACCCTCCAAGAAGTTTGAAAGCAAACTGCCCTTGAGCCAAAGGCACCTGACAGTGTCTATTGTAGTAGCAAGACCGACCTGCACTGCCATGGTCTGAACGTTTACGTCCCCCTACCCAAGTCCGTATGTTGAATCTTCACCCCAGGAGCAAAGGTATCAGGAGGTGGAGCCTCTGAGCAGTGACGAGGTCATGGGGCAGAGCCCTCATGAATGGGTTAGTGCCCTTCTAAAACAGGCCTGAGAGAGAGCCCTTGCCTCTGCCATGTGAGAGCGAGAAGACAACCACCTATGGGCAAGTGGGCCCTCACCAGACACCAAATCTGCCAGCACCTTCGTCGTGGACCTTCCAGCCTCCAGCACTGTGAAAAATAGATTGATTTCTGTTGTTCACAAGCCAGCCAGTCTATTTTGTTACAGCAACCGAAACAGACTAAGACACATACCCAAGCAAGGCTGGCTTAGAGAACAGGAAGCACTCAGTGCCCTCCTTTCTGACAGGTCACCCTGCCACCAGGTTTTCCTGCATGAATCACAGGAATCCCTGATTTCAAAGGAATTCTGGGCAACAAATGATCTAACCATCAGGAGAGATGGTAACTCACTGGGAGAAATGGCATATGGAACCACAGGTTCTAAATTATATGACATGGACCACAAATGCAAGGGGATGTTCTCTAATGTGGTCCACAGACCAGGAACATCAGCATCACCTGGGAAGTCGTTAGAAATGCAAACTCAGCCAGGTGCAGTGGCGTGAACCTGTAGTCCCAGCTACTCAGTAGGTTGAGGTGGGAGAATCACTTGAGCAACTGGACAACATAGCAAGACCCTGTCAGGAAGGAAGGAAGGAAAAGGAAAAGGGAGAAATAAAGGAAAAGAAGGAAAGGAAGGAAGGGAGGGAGGGAGGAAGGGAAGAGAAAAAGAGAAAGAGAAATGTAAGCTCTTGGGCCCCACCCCAGACCTACCCCAGCTTGGTCCATCAAGGGGGAAGAGAAGATGTAAAATCCCAGAATTGGCACACAGACCAAACCCCATGCTAGGTAAACCTGACCTGAATCTGAAACTCAATAAGGTAGAGCCCAGAAATTTGCATTTCAAGCAAACTCCCAGGTGATGCTGAAGCTCAGGATGGGCCACAGCTCAAGAGCCATCGCTAGAGGGAAAGTCCCTTGTTCACTGGTGAGGTGATGACCATGATCATGATGGCACAAGTAACAGCAGCCACTGACACGGTTTCCATAAGCCAGACACTACATATGCAGCCTTCATTTAATCCTCTCAACCAGCACCCCACAGGTGAGGAAACTGAGCCATAGAGATGTTAAGGGGCTTATCCAGAGTCACAGTAACACACAGAATGGAGCTGAGATTTGAACCCAGTGAGTCCACCTTCGGAGCCCACGCTCTCAGGTGTCCCAACAACTCCACCTCTAACTGCAGGCTGCTGAGCCGCTGTCTGCAGATTCCAATGCAAGATGGGCATGTGAGGCTGAGAAATCCTCATGTGCAGGAAGCATCGAACTTTGGCAACACAGCATCTCCAAACATGCTTGAGTAACTATCATCTCTCTGTAGAAGACCCGACTCTATATTCCTTTAGCTCTCCGGCACTTCCCTCTCCCACTGCACGGCGCTTTCAGCCCTAACTACTGCGATGGGTCATGCTGGCCTCTGCAGAAAAGCCCCAGGTTTGCTCCCACTTTGGCATATCCTCTCATTAGGCCCCCACTATGATTTACAACCAATCTCATATCACTGGCCAAGAACTAGGTAGCAGCAAGAGGAAAGACCTCCATACCTTTCCAAAGCTTCCCAAACAATCCAATGGCAAAACAGTTTGGTCCATCAAGGGGGAAGAGGAGGTGCAAAACCCCGGAATTGGTGCACAGATCAAACCCCACGCTAGGTAAACCTGACCTGACACTCATAGCTAAAGGTGACCACCACAGCAGATCATGCCAATCTCTGTCTCATGCCAAAGCCCCAGATTCCCGAACTCCAAAACCCAGATCATTCAACTCTCAGAATTGGCCACACCCACCCTCCTCCCTGCTGTAAGGACCTCTGTGTGAGGGAAACTGAAGGGCAGAGACAAGGAACAGATGTGGGGCTTTGCTCTAGCTCAGGCGAGAAGGCAGCTTCAAGATGTTTTCCCTCCCCTCCACCTCTTGCCAATGCCTCACCCTTGCCAAACTGCAGAGAGCACTGTTGGAAATGCAAAGCCCACACCACATGCATGGCTGACTAGATCTACCCCTTCTGATTGAGCAGTGCACAGGAGGAACGTTCACCTCCAGAAAGGAAACTGTCCAGCAATTCAACTCAACAAGCATTCAATGAGCGCCTACTGTGTGTCTTGCACTGCACACTGATCGTGAGGAGGAATGGACAAGAAGTTAAAGAAAAGGGCGCTGCCACTTGAGAGTTCTGCCACGTACATGACGCTCATTTCCTCCTGCCAGGGCTTGGGTAACTTTGGGCACACAACTTAACCCCTCTTCCCTGTGAGGTGAGGATAATAAATCCTACCGTGAAGGGCCGTTATAAGGATTGAATGGGATAAGAGTGGGAGAGATCCTGGAGCATAACAGGCACAAAAATGGTAGACCAACCCTGCCTCTTACTAAGCTTGGGGGAGACGGGTTCACATGAACACATAGTATGGTGTCAAGTTGGAAAGGGCAGAGTTTCAGGGAATTTGGGGCAAGGAGAAATCAACATTGGCAGAGGGTCTGGAGGCTATGGATGCTGAGCTGAGGTTTAAAGGCTGACAGAGTGAGAAAGAAAAGATTTGGAAGAGGAGAGGCAGGAAGTATTTCAGGTAAAGAGAATGGGTTTGACACTAGGGAATAAGGTGGGAAAATTGGTGGGAGAGAGGGGACCAGCCTGGCAGATGGTTTTGACTCTCCCTGAGGAAGAGGGGGAGATGTGGGGGTCTCTGAAGGGCCCAGCAAAGAAGTCTGGCTTGAGCCAGAAGGTCAGAGACAGAAGCCCAGCTCTCCCTCCATGAACCTTCCCTGACACAGGGAGACCCATTCCCCAAACGACCTGGATTCCTCCTGAAGGCTACATCTCTGCCAGGCCAACCACCCCTTTTGGGGAACAAGGGGGGCTTCAGAACTCTCCACTCAATTTCCGACATCAAAGAAATTAGAAATAAACATTCAATATTTCAGGGACTGGTTTACATTACAGAACATCAGCATGGGGAGAAAAATCATGTAGTCTTTTTAAAAGACTATCATTAATACTATAGAAACATAGAAAAATGCTTTTGACATGTTAAGTGAAAAACAGCAGAACTGAAAACAATGTGTATAGCATTATCAAGAGATTGCTTTGGCAGAGGGAGCACAGGTTCAGAACGGAAAGAACCAAGTTCTAACACTGACTCTGCAACTTAGATGTGAGCCCTTAGGCAGGTTTTACCTCCATCTCCTTGAAGATGAAAGGGAAATAGGAAAAACAACCTTATGGGGATGCTAAAAGTTTTAAATGCCTGGCTCATAGCTCACGTCAGCTCCCCCTATTCCTACAACATACGCAGGGCAAGACAAAGCTCTTTGGATGAAATTGTGGGGTTTTCCCCCCACAGAGAAGGTCAGCCTTTTTTAAACAAGAAGGTAAGCTTCTTGAAGGCAGGGACTGTGTTTTGCTTACTACTGTGATCACAGAACTCAATAAAAGCAGAAGTAAAGTGATGGAGTACAAAAGGTTTATCACCACCACTACTGCAGTTGTTAAAAAGCCAGTTAGGAAATGCCTGTCTCTAGAAGACACCAAGAACGTGACCAGGACCAGGCCATTTCTCTCTCTCGAAGCCAACTTCATTGCTCAAGGCACAGAGCCCAGAAGCAAGCCTCTGGGCTCCGGAACTGACCCGCCCGCACAGGTGGTCGGCAGCAGCTCTGTACCATGGACCCACGTTGGGCCAGGGCTGGGTTAAACAGGGAAGGCCCAAAGCTCCTGAGACCTCCCAGGACTAGAATTACTCCTTCCAGGCTGTGGAAAAGCAGGACAAGGCTGGCCTGGGCCACCAGTGCTGAGGCCAGAAGACACCCTAACCATCACCCAGGAAGTGACAGGCCCTTCTCCCGGGGAGGTCCCCCCATGCTCGCATACTCTGGGGCATGACTGCGCCAGTGCACTGGCAGTGGAGGGACTGCTCTGACTGAGGACATCGACGAGGGAGGACCCGCTCCGCAGAGGGAAGCTCCGAGCAGAGATGGCCACGCCAGCACGACCACTCCACAACCCAGCCCCTGGCTCTCATGGGGACACCCCAAAATCCCTCTTATGAATGGCTGAAACTCCTTCAAACACATTTCTGGCCTTCAGCTTTATGCTTCAATCGCCACTGAAATGCAAATACGCACGAGATAGCTAGAACTCATTCTGGCAACTCAACCTTAATACGACAGTGTTTCTACCCTGGTCCTCAGGCCATGTTGATGGTGGCAGGGGAAATGTGGGAAGGTATTAGAATCTTGAGGGAAAGGGGAGAAAGTATCATTAAAGGGGAGAAGTATACCCAAGAATCAGGAGTGTAGGGCCGCTGAAGACATGCTCTTGGACTCCTTCCTGCTGCCGATCCAGGGTTGGTGACATACACATGATGAGCCACAGCACACAACAGCCAGACAACCAGGAGGAGAAAAGTCCCTGGAGACCAACACCAGGCTCTGAACCTTGTTTGAAGCGCAGTTACCGTGGTTCCCAGGCCCAGAAGGCTGCACGCACTCATAGGCCTTGAGCTGGATTGCTCACCCCACACCAATCTGCAGGTTCTTCTGAGCAAGGCAGCGACTCCCTCCCCTCTGCAAAAGTCCAGCATTGTTCTGCAACCCCAAGGCAGGCAAAAAAGTTGCTGGCTCCCCTCACCTTCTTCTACTGCCCACCACTTGAAATGTAGGGGTGGCACACCCTCCAACACACACACACACACACACACACACACAGAGGCAGCCACTGAAACTCCTGCACGCCCACTTCATCTGACAGAAAGCAAAGAACAACACAGGATGCAATCAGTCATCAGAGGTTGGGGAGAAGGTACGTGGGGAGACAGAAAGTAGGCGCTCTGGATTCCAGCTGGGCTCAGGCTCTGAACCTCTGTACAGCAGGACCCCGGAAGCTGCCTTTGGTTGGGCTGGGGGCGGGGGCTGTAGTTAAGATAAATAACTAAAGGCATTTCAATTGATGATGCTCCCCCGGTGACTCACTGCTGCTTTATTGCAACATGCTCGCTATAAAAGCCATTCTCCTCTCACAGGATCTGCTTGGGCAACATGTGATGTCATCATAAATCATCTCTCTTTTTTTCCCCCCCCTTTAAAATGTCAGCAGATTTCTTGGAGTTTCTAAAAAGCCAAGAGAGCCAGCAGCACCATCTCCCAGTTTTGGCAGGGAAACCCGTTTTCTTTCCCAAGACGTCTGTCTTCACTTTTTCCCCTCGCCCTCCCATAGGAGCTCTGCAGAGATAAAGCCTTGAAGACTCCAGAAAGTCACAGAAAGCATTTATGAAACAAGCTTTCCTTTCTACCCTTTCCAAATGCAGGCTCTTTCTCTCGCTCCCTTTTTCCTCTCGTCCTATTTTGGTGCACTTCCAGGGAAGTGAATGTATAGTGAGCACTTTTAAACAAGGTCTAATACAATCCATGCCTCCAAGACACGAATGCCATTAATCAGAACGAAGGCTTTGTGTGAGAGAGGCCACGGGCTGGACGGCCGCCACGGACCAATAATGCAGACAGGCCCCTACCTACCACCCCGCCCCTGCGGGGGCTTGGCAATCACTCTTCCCCCCCACCCCCTCCCACATCCTGTGCCCAGCGTTTCCCCCCAAAGACCTTCTGTGAAAACCTTCTACCACAGGAGAAAAAAGTTTCCTTCCAGTCCAAGTTCACTGGACCAAAAAGAAATCATTATCATCACTTCAGCTGCAGAACCCCAAAAGCAAAAGAAAAATCCACACCAAGTCCAACCCACGAACACTGGGGCTGTGGCACAGGGGACTCTATTGCCGGCTGAGGTGTGTGTGATCACACCGGGTATCACCGGAGGCAAATCCACCCTCTGGAAGGGCTCCTTCCAGAAAGAGCTCTGTGGTTAGAGACTGTGGCTGCCCCACCCGCCACATGCAATGACCATACCGTAATGAAGAAACGAAGATGGTGCCGGCTTCCTAGTGGCCCTTCTTGTTCCATCCTTGGGCCACGGCCAACAGTCTTTCCCCAAGCAGAAAAGACAAGACTCCGGTTAACTAAAGACAACTGGAAGCAAAGGAACTTAGGTTTGAGGGAAAGCAACAACCCTCTATGTGAAGTCCTTAGACCTATTACTAATGCCCCTAAGCACCCACCCACTTCTCTCATAAAAACAAATCCTTTTTTCTGGTCCAAGATGCCTGATGCTCCTCCATTAGTACCTGATCCATTAGGATGAATCACTGGAAACACGCAGATATTCCTCCAAGATTTGTATACTGCTATCAACCATTTATACCTACGTATGAGTAAGTAGTAGGTGCCTTGTAATCTTGATGTCTGGCATAGTGCCTGGTCTTCACAATTTATCCACACACAGGTGTGGGGTCTTCCAGGAGCCCATCACATTATACACCTGATGGGGAGGCCATGCCCTTTGTTTCCCCCTCCTCTTTCTCATTACCCTGACCCATCATAGTTTGGTCGTATTTATCTATTTACCACCTTGAAGAATGATACAAGGTAGGAAAAATTCAAGAGGGGAAAAAGAAGAGGAAAAAGAGGGGGTACAAACGAGAGGTGCAGGGGGCAGAGGTCTACTTGATATATCTCAAAATCCTAGGACAGTAAATGACACAACTTGGACACTCAGTGTGCACTTGCCAAGTAAATCAGAGACGACCGCCATCCAAATGCTGTGCTGTTGAGGAACGGCGAGTGGGGAAGTCACCTACCAGGGCAAGCCAAGCCTGGCTCCCACTGTTTCACCCTTCCTGCCGTCGCTCGTGCCTTCCCTTCCGACTGGAGTGTCCCCCTCATCCTCCCAAATGGCTCAGCCTGCCCATCTTTTCAGTCTCTGCTCACACATGCCACCACTTCAGGACACCTTCCCCACCACCTCCAGGATGGGTTGACTGCCACTCACCCATGACCTCAGTGCCCTGTGCATTCCTCAAAACGTCCTCACTTCACCTATTTCTCCACGTCTCCTCGACTAGGGTGTCAGTCATCTTCGCGTCTTTAATGCCTGCTCCCCACCTGGCACACAGCAAGCATTTGGTAACTGTTGAATAAACCGATTGAGTCGCTTAAAAAAAAAAAAAAATCACCATTTAAACCTAATTACTTAAGTTTTGCGTTTTGTTTTTGCCTTTTCTTCCCTTTTCAGAGAGATTTATCACAAGGTTCCCCAATAGCTGAAGAAGGAGAATCTAGGGAGGGGGGATGGTTTAGAAGGGAGAGAGATCCGTGTCAAACATCAGAAGGGTTAACTTAGTAAAGGGCGTTTCCTTCTGTGATGAAGGAGCTTTCTGGAATCTATCTACAGGGCTAGGCCATAGCACCTGAGATGGAAAATACTGGGGAGGGGGTCGGGCACAGCCTCACTTAGCCAAGACAATCCAGACCCCTCACCTTCAGGAGGGAGTGAGCCTGAGACATTTTATCAATCCCTGATGGCTGCACAGCTGGCCAGAGTAGTTCGAGATGGTTTCAATGGATGAAAAAGAGGTTGTCGATAAAGACATGTTAATGCTCGCAGAACAGCTTAGGGCTGAAGCAAAATCAACTCCCACAGCACTCAGAGAAAGCAGAGAGCAATTGAAGGAACTTACCAAGGCAAAGAAAAAAGGTACCATCAAGGTTTCCCCCACAGACCCACTCCATCCCCCTGGAACTGCTGGTTCCATCACCATAGACACAGAGCAAACTGAAGATGGGAGGGGTATAAAAAATCTCTCCCCAAATAAAGCAACAGCCCTCCAAATCCTCTCCCATTCAACGCCTTGTACTACCCTCTGCAATCTCCCAGGCTCACTTCTGGAAAGTTTCAAAGTCACCACCAACCAACCCTTTCTGACGCACAATGGCATTTAATAATTGCTTACGGTTCTCGCCTGGGAAGCCAGGCGAGCACCCACAATTCATTACATGTGTGACCTTTCGAGCCCTCAGCCCCCAAATGATTTTCACTCACTTTAATCTGAGTCCGATTCAAAACAGATCTGCTGTCAGCAGCCTGAATTCTATGGCCCCATGGATGGGCAGTGCCTACGGCTAATCTTTTAGTGCCTTAATCATAAAATGCAGCACTTCCCCAGCTGTTTTCACCCAAAACAGCCAGAAAAGGGGTGAGCAGGGTATGAAAAATGGTGAATTATGAACTCCAAAGTAGTATCTCATTAAGCAAGATTGGACACTAAAACTTCAACTGTACTCTCTCCAATTGAAAGGTCATTTTATAAAAATCCAAACAGAGAGAATTTTGAAGTCTCTACATTTCGCAGGGGAGCTCACCACCAAATGCCAGATTTGGGGGGAGGGAGACAAAAGCAGTGGTCAGCATAAAATGTTTTTTAAACCATGGCCACTTTAGATCTTTGCAATGTGATGCCAAGCATATTCAACAGGTCTACAAATGCACTGCATTAGCCTGAATTTAGTGGGTGTTAATTGAAATCAGAGCTGCAGTCGTTACCACCGACATGTTTCTAAATACTACCCAATAAATTTCTGTCTGTTTCAGATTCTCTGTGACAGCTGGCAATGAAAAACCAAGAGAGGGCACATAAAATGGTCTTCTTATGTACCTAGTCCCGCAGAATGCATACAAAAGGACGTCTGCGTGTGGATCTGGCCTATGTCTGCACACACAGACATGTGTATGGATAAACACAAGATAGATGTGCATGCTTTGCCCATTTTTAGAAGGCAGACAGAAGACATGTGCAAGGACACACACGTATACTCTCTGGCAACTTCCATCTTACTAATGCACCTCCCCAGAAAGCAAAGTGCGCCTCTCCCAATGTGACAAAAACGTTCCACTTGATAGTTTCTAGTGAAAGGGGGTACAACTTAGGTGCCTTCTTCGGAGGAGTTGATTTTCTTCCTTTCTCTCTGGCTTGCCTCACCCCCTTCAGGTAAACCTTGTTTTAATTTAGAAAACAAAATTAAAATTTCCTCCAGAGCAGAGCATTTAAGGGTCAGCCAGGAAAGAGTCTGCAGTGCACAGAATCTGCGAGGAAGAAGGAAGGGGCCTCGGGGAAAGACAGAAAAGTCTGGAAAAAGAACCATCGGCTTTCCTGAGTTCCCTCAGAAAAATATCAGTTTCCCCCTCTCAATTGCTCATTAGTTCATTATTAGTTCACACGAAAAGAAAAGAAGTGGCTTTCTGCTCTCTGAGTCATGGTTGCAGCTAGAATAAAAAAGAGAAAGGAGGAGAAAGTCTGGCCTTGAGGCTCCACAAGGCCTTCCTTGATCCTCTGATGATAATTCGAGGACTTCCCCAGATCCCAGCAGTATTGTCTAACTTTGCCGGGGGTCTGTTCCATCCGAAAATAAACACTGCAGTCAGCTTCCACGGTAGTGCGCCAGGAGGAAGCTTGGAGGCAAATATGTTTACCAAAGACTAATGACACCAAAGGACTCCACTTTAGCCCCAGCAGCAGATCCTCATGCAGTTTTTTCCCCCACATATATCCCATCGATCTGATTATTCAAATGAGTATCAGCTAAGGAGCCCCAGTGCTCCTCTTGGCAAACTCTCTGCCTTCTCTCCCCTCCCCCTGCATCCTCCCTCTTTCTCGTCCTTTCCCCCAGGTTTGGTGCATGCCTGACCCCAAGCATACGGCTAACACGTGCGCTCACGTATCATACACATAAACTAGCACACACGCAGGCCTGCTACATGCCTGTCCCCAAACATACCACTCAAGTGTACACAAAAACACACAACTGCTGCCACACAAACATCAGTACATGCCCTTCTCACCACACAGTGAGCACATGTGCACACAAACATGTACACCAACACGCACAGAGCCAACCCCTCCAGAGAGGCAAGGTACCTTGGACTCAGGAGAGAGGCTGTCCCCCACCACAAAGAGCTGGAGGAAAAGCAATGCATCCAAGCCTCTTCCGAAGGGACTAGAAACATTTCTACAGAAGAAACAATTTCTTGATGTAGAAATCATCCAGAACAATCTAATCCATCCCAGCATCCAGACTTCTCTCGTCATAACCCCACATCGTCTACAGGAGCCTCTCAGATGGTCCTTGGAAAGAATGAATTGAAGTCCAACATACTCAGGCTGGGTCTGCCAAGCAGCAGGGTCAGCATCACCTGGTAACGTGTTAGAAATGCAGTCTCAGGCCCAAGCCCAGACCTACTGAATTAGACACTGCATTTTAACAAGATCCCCAGGCGATTTGCGTACACACTCAAGTTTGGGAAGCACCCCTTAGAGTCCAACCCATCCTAATGCCAGGACATGCCCAGCTGAGGTCAACCTGTGCTCATCAACCCAAAATATCCAAGCTCTCCAGCTCATGCTGGAGCAGAGAGCAGGGGTGCAGGAGCCCTCCCCGCTCCAGCGTGGGATCTGCTACCTCCCCTCTCACCAGTGACAACAACAGAGCCTCAGGTGTCCAGAGCATGGCTGTGTCTCTAAACCCACCTGGAGCTCAGCGACACTAACAGTTTTCTCCCCACTAATTGTCTCATCACTCTACAACTTCTGCTTTTTATTTCATTATGCTGCTCATCAGTCTCAGATAGGAATATAACCGAAAAAGAAATTGGAGGGAACAATTTCAATATCTCAAAACACATGCAAATCAACACCCAGAATCCTACCTGGAATGTTTTTATTGAGACAATTCTGTGCTTGTCTGAGAGATGACCTTATAATAAATAAATTCATATCTTGCAAAGGTAGATGTTCGCCACACCTTATAAAGCTAATTATACAGGCACAACATAACATTTTCCTAAATGCCTAATAACCTCATCCTGTTACTCAGGAAATATTATTTTTAAATAGGTGTGATAGATACAAACTGAAACACTCAGATTTCAATTCCAGCCCCAATTCCCGGATCCCCTCTCTGAGTAATTTAAGGACTTCCTCCAGATAGTTTTTCATATTCTTTTAACTGACATTTTATCTTTATACAGTATCTCACAGAATGAGCACGCACTAAGACAATGACAGCCAAGAAGGCCTGTCATTTCTCATTCCGACAAAGACAGATGTCTTACACTGGCTTATGCCAATAATAGATCCAACAAAAAACAAAAGAGACTACACCTGCCGCTGATGTAAAGGCACCAATTCACATTTGTGACACTCATTTGTCAATTAACAGATTTCTTCCATTGTTGACACACGAGACTTAAAAGATGTGGGCTCGAATGTGATGAATTAAAAAAGACAGATGAGTAAGCTATGAGCTGCAAAGTAATGCTATAATGTGCTTTAGATATGAATATCAACTGACACCCCTGACAGGCCATACAAGGTTTTATTTCATTTTGCACTGTATCCAGGCTTCGTACTTTGTCTTCTTTGTTCGCTTTTCATCAAGCTCCTAACATCTCATTCTGACAGCCAGAGACATTTAAGGCACTTTCGTTTCAAATGCAAGTTAGCGTACTTGATTTGTCATTAAAATGCAAAACGATTGCCTTTGCAGGTAAATGTAGGTATGCTTAAAAGGTTGGATCTGCAAAGGAAAAGCTGAAAGTGGTGTGGATTCCTGGCTTCACCTCCTTCACTAGCCTGGCCACCTCACTGGGCTCTGCCTGACACTCCTTTGGGCGAGGCCTGCCCAGAGGGGCTCAGGGGATCTCTGTCCCAGCAGTGGCCAGGGACAACCTATAGACTCAGAAGTGAGCCAGGCCTAAACAGAGAACAGCGTTCCCCTTCCTAAGAGGTGTTTGGCACATCTGCAAGTTTACCTGCATTTGAACCAGTGTGAGCACACCTAAGCATTCAGCCTGTGAAAAGGAAACATGGATAGGTATGTCAGGATGCTCAAAATGATTCTTGCCATTAACGCCCCATCTGGCCCCTCCTCCATCTCCCTATAGGGAAGGAGGGAACTCCAAACCCTAATCTCTCCCTAGGGGAGATGGAGGAATGGTCAGAGAGGGGTGATAGGGCTCAGGACACACTGCCCCAGAGCGTGGCACCTTGCTATTTGAGAAAACAGCAGAAGCAAGAAGGTCTCTCTCACCTTCCACTGCCCTTCTCCCCCAAAGGGAGGAGACCTTCATTCTAGAGATGCCCTCTCTCTACCCAGAGCAAAGATACAGGAACACAAAGAATCTGAACGAGTGGGCCTTGCTAAGTTCCCCTCAGTTTATTACCATTAGATCATGCTTTCTTATCCAATCTACTTCACAACTATCCTCTTCTCCATCAAACCTAGCACAAAAAATACACAGGTTTACCTCTTTCTTTGCTTTCTTCTGAAGGCTCCTGTGTCACATAAAATTTATATTAAATAAATTTGTATGCTTTTCTCTTGTTACTCTGTATTTTGTTATAGGGGCCTCAACCACAAACCTAGCTATGGGTGAGGACAGACATTGCTTTTCCCTTAGAGGGGCTTTATGGAAACTTGTTTTTGTTTTAATGACCTTTAATTCAGTAAGTTCACTTGTTGGGAAATTATGATGCAACAATGGAAACAGTGAAATAATGTTCTGTGGGCAAAGATGTTTATCACAGAATGTCTTATTAACACCAAAAAGTGGAAAACAGAATATAAATATGTCAATTAATAAGAAAATGGCCAAATTATGGCACATCTATGTGAAAAGATACAATGTAATCACTGGAAAACCATATTATCCAAGAAAACTGAATCACATAATACAACATTAAGAGAAAAATAGAATACAAGACCTTATATATTATATACAGCCTGATTCCAATTTTGTAAAAATTTATACATACTCAAATGTTAATAGTGGTTTATTGTTCATTGGCAGGATTATGGATTAGTTTTCATTTCCTTCTGTATATTTTTCTGTATTTTTAAATTTTTAATAAAATGAATATGTATTACTTTCATAATCAGAAAAAAATAAAAACAGCTTAAAAAACTAATTTTAAAACTTTCTTTGGCCTAACTTCCTATTCCCTGGAACCAAGCTACCATTTGTGCTTCTGGGTCTCAATTTCCTTGTTAAAAGAAAGTATCAGACCAGTGTTTCTCAAACTGTTTTCCATGGAACACTAGGGTACCACAAGGGATTTCAGAGTTTCTCCAAATGATTAATTTGAATTTAACTTTTAAGTTATTTTAACCATTTTTAAAATTATAATTTAGAAGCAGTATATACTCTCAAATATGTTATAAACCAGATTTTAACACACTAGAGGATACTGGCATATTATCTCCTGCTGTCAAATTCACTCATTTTGTGCAGATTTCAAAATAAGTTGGTTTTTTTTTCTCTCAAGTTTTTAGGTAAAGAATAATCTGATACTGCAAGATGGACTTTAACGGGGGAGAAAAAAACCCCATCAACATTTGCAACTACTTAACTGAGTGTATCAGCATTTAGATATTGCAAACTCAAATCCAAATACCAGAATAATCTCAACACTGGGACCGGTATAAAACTGCACTTTGTCTCTAACCTCAGTATTAAACCCAGTGCTATGGTTTGAATATAACCCCCAAAGTCCATTTTTTGAAAAGTTAATCCCCAATGCAACAGTATTGGGAGGTAGAGCTGAATGGGAGGAGTTTTAGGGCATGAGGGCTCCACCATCATGAAGGGATTAATGCCAATGATAAAAGGGCTTGAAGCTGCAAATTCAATCTCTCGCTCTCTCGAGATTTCTTGCCCTTCCACCTGCCACCATGGGATGATGGAGCAAGAAGGCCCTCACCAGATGCAGCCCCTTGATCTTAAACTTCCCAAACCTCTAGAATCAGAAGCCAATAAATTTGTCCACTATAAATCACCCAGCCTCAGATATTCTGTTATAGCAGCACCAAACAGACTGAGACACCCAGTGTTCATTTGAACAGCCTCACTGCTTTTGCTGACTCACCTAAAAAATATATTAAAACATTTTCATCCCATAATGGGCTTTTATATGAAATTTTGTATGACAAGGATTCTGCTGCTAGAAAAACAATTTTGAAAACCACTGGCTTAAACCAACCGAAGATTCCTTCCGAGAGCATGTGGCTCCACAAAGCACAGCACAGGGGACCCCGGGAAGAGTTGGGCCTGTGATAGGAACATAGTTGAGGTCCAGCTTTCACACTTACTGTGTGACAGCAGGCAAGTGACTTGATCAGTCTAAGTCTCGCTTTCTTTATCTGTAAAAAGGGGACGAAAATCTCAAAGTTGGAAGGATTAAATGAGGTAGCCTGGTAAGCACCAAATATCTATTAGCCAACCTATTGTTATTAATATTACACCTTGGTATTTGTGAGAGGAAGACATAGCTAAATAGTGAAAGGCTCACTACAGCACAAACAGTTCACAGAAGCACCAGACTAAAATGCTTTCACAGAGCCAATAAAAGAAATTTCTCTACTAAATTGATTAATAAGATCTGGAGCATATTTTATTAGATTACCTAGATTATCTCTCTAGCTTACCTGGCCCACATTTATCACCTCACCTTCTCTACCATCTAACTAGTTTATATTCTAAAAGTACACTTAATTTTTTAATATTAAATCAGTTTCAAATCTCCCCATTCCACCTTGCTGTACACTGCCCAAATGTGATTTTTACAACTATCTTCTGGAAAGAGGCTCTAACAAGCCCTTAAAAAAAAAAGTGCTAAAGCCAACCCCGTTAGTTACAACTGAACCATTCACTTCAAAGTAGATCAAAAATTACATAAAATGCAAATTTTTGAATAAAGACCAAAAAATCAGATGGGAGAAACCCATGGTTGCGGAACCAAACACCATGCTCCTTGTAAGGAGACACACATTAGGTCTATGACCTCCCTTTTGATTTGTGTGTGAGCCACGAAGGTAACTGTTCCTCAGGACCAAGCCAGGAAGAGAAAGTAGTCTACTCCCTCCTTCTACTGAATGAGAAATCTCGCCCGTCAGTTACAGTCTGTGAGGACCAAGCTGGAGAAGGGGCCCAGGGATGTTGAAATTGCTAGGGAGGGCTCAGGTGATAAAATTCTCCTCAAATCTGAGTTCAGAGGTACAACCAGACATAAAAGTGACTCAAAATCATTAAATAGGATATGGAATTTCACTGTGGCATTTGGCTTTCTTAAAATCCTGCTGCACTCACATACCCTATTTAATATTCTAACAACACTAATAACAATCACGCTTATTTTTTTCTACCGAAGACTCTGCTTCCTCCCTCCTCCCTTTTAAAACATAATTGAATTGGAAAATGTGATACAGTCTCAGCTGTCCTTGCCCAAGGGAAACCTGACCATTCAGACCCAAGGCCATAACCGTGCAATCTACAGCCCAGCAAGAGGCAGACCTCTTGAGAGCCCTAACTTCACGAAACCAAATCCATAAACAACAAATGCCACAGGACCCCCAGCAAAATAATCCTAAAGATAATTCTGCTCAAAAACAAACAAAAGAATTAAAAATGAAATAAACTGCTTTGGGGATATCTGCTTTTTTGGTTCATCTTCTATAGGAACAAAACTCTTTTACATTTAGTATTTCAGTTGATCTTCATCATGCTGGTAGGTGAGTGCCCTTATCCCCCATTCCGAAAATGACAACAGATTCAACGGCCTGCCCACTACCTCACAGGTAATTCGTGATAGGACAAAGACTAACACTCAACACTCAAACATCCTGCCTCACCATCTCCTTGCTTTTCTGCCAGATCATCCTCCAGCCAGAGCCTCCCGGTGGGGTTTCTTGATCTCCAACAATGACACTGATCTTCAAACTAGCAAGAGTTCAGTTTCTCATTTAAAAGCAAAAAAACATATAATGACAATAATGCATTAGAGTTACGCAGTACTTAGTGATTTACAGAGCTTTCACATTCAAATAAACCTTCTCCTCTGCAACCCAGAGACACCCTGAGGAGTGAGAAAGTGGACAATATTCTTTGTAACTGATGGAAAATGGAGACTTAGGCCTCCTAAGGGTCGTCCAGATAAACAGCAGCAGCATCAGGACATACCCCAGGCGGAACCAAAAGCAGTGGTCCATAAAGGAAAAGGACAACAAAACTTAACCCAACTTAATTTTCTACAGACTTTTAAAACACTAACATTTAATGTAAAGCCTCACTGCCTACAGTTTTTATCACCTCCTTGAAAAATGAGAAGGTTAAATATAAGTTTGGGAAGAAAACAAAACAACAACAGCCTTGAAGGGGGCAGGTATCCCCTTTCCAAAGGTCTAGAAGACAGAATTTTCCTCTTCTCCGCCAGTTACTGACCTACACCAGATCTGAGTGCAGGCTCCCCACTGACCAGCTGCGTGCCCTTGGGAAAGTCACTTAACCTCTGCACACTTTCATTCCCTGTCTTTAAACTGGGAAGAACATCATGCTTATCATAAAGATTTAAGAAGGTAATCGGCGGAAACTGATGGATGAATGGTAGTTACCAGTACTGCTACAGAGCTCTTCTACAGTAAGCAATTACTATGTTTTTAAAAATCCATTTTAGCAAATGAGAAATTCCCAGATTAGATTGTGTCTTCCAGTAAAGGGGCACCTACCTCATGCATACCCCAGCCCTGGGCACTCCTAAAGGAGAAGCTGTTAACCACCCCTGGAAAAGCTTACGTTTCACTGGGAGACAGAGTTCCTGCAAAGGCCCTACGGCATTCATAGAACCGATAACAGATGAATTCTCCCCAGGGAGAACACACCCCTAAGTGCTGGCCCTGCAGAAACACCGGCATGAAAGAGTGATAATAAATGCGTTTTCTGAAAGATGAGGTTTCCCATTTTGGCTCCTCCCCTTCTGAAGGAACACAGGGCCTTGCTGGGTGTGAAGACGCTCGGTGCGCTCGGAGCAGGAGTCGGGGAAGAACTGCATTAACTGTGACCCCGCTAACAGCGTAATTGCTGCGTATGCGTGTCACAGCCGACACATGGGCCCTGATCAGCTTGAAAACCAGCTGCCCTCCACCAGAGAGGGTGGCCTGTCTCCCCCTCAGTGCCTGTCACTCCAAGGTGAAGGTTTGAGGGGGAGAACCCCCACTTCTTTTAAGTCCTTAATTGACTGGCCTTCCCAAAAGACTCTGGCCTGGCCCATTTCTTCATCCCAGAACCACCCTTACTCTGCACAGCCAAGGGGTTTATGTCTTCATGTGTGGGGACAAACTTACCCTGTTCCCCAGTTTCTCTCCTCCTGCACTCCGACCAACCCCTGAGGGCACACAGATGAGGGTCTCACCATCCCACTCATTGTGCCAGCTACTTACTCAGCCCAGAAATCTTGACACAGCAGGACAAACCCTGCCCTCCCTCCAAGGGTGTGGCTCGAGTCTCAATCTCTTCATGAAGTTTCCTCTGAAGAAGTCCTTCTTTCTGAAAACTTCTTGGGCATGAGACTCTGTTACATATTATACTCCTAAAACTTAACTGGACTATGCTATCCTGGTGACCTGTCTGGGAGCCAATCCAAGGTTACCTGGGTCAATTCCCCTGCTCTGTCTGGCTGGGACCCCCTCTCTCCATGTATAGATCCCCAGTGCTGCTCACTAATTCAAGAACAACAAGCTTCCCAGGCAGTGGATGGAGTAACTGTGCTCCATATTGCTCTCTAATCATTTCACCTGTATTAGCCTTTTCTCCACATTGAGCATGTGAGCTTTTGAATGGGGAAACACCCATTTGTCAGTTCCAGGTGTTGGCCAATATTGAGGCCTTTGCAGGAACTCTGCCTCCCATTGTCTGAAGGTACACAACTGCTATACAGCTATAATGCACAGGAGCAGACCTGCAAAGAACAATGGTCCAAGCTCTCAGCCTTTGAGGACATCTCCAGGCAGCTTTGGGGAAAGCATGCTATTCTGAGCAGTCCCCACCCTCAGTGATTAATCTATTGTCATGCCTGTAGGAGCCACTACAAGACCTTGAAGACAAACCACCAAGCCCCTGGGGTACCCCAGGGGAGATCCAGCTGTATGTGGCAGCTAGAAAGACGGCTGTAACCCTACTGGCACCCTCCAAGACATAAGTGGCCCCAGGCCTGACTTCTACCCACCAGTGAAAGAGGAAGAAGATAAGGAAAACCTTAAAGTACATGGTTAAATCCCCATAGTCATTTTTCCAGGCCTTCATGCCAGGAGCTGAACGGTACTCTTCAGAGGCAGAGCACTTAAGAAAACGACCTTCAGGAGCCATTGCCAAGCTCCATGTTTCTATGCCTCAGGTCAGGCTGCTTTTTCTCACCAAAGCCCTGCCTCAAAGAACAGAATCCAGGGTATTGGTTTGCTATATCCAATTACAATGGGAAGGATGGTTAGGGCTCTGAGATGTGTGTCTAGTTCAGGCATCTGGGAAGGATTCACAAGAGCCAATCGAGAGAGAACCATGATCCAACTGTCAGCACAGGTGAAGACAGCTGCCCTCCCAGGCTCCGTCATCAGGGTCCTGGATCATCTGCTTCCCTTAGGAGAGGCCGAATCCTGAGGGAGTCCTTAGAAAGGACAGGGAATACATTATGAAAAATAAGCCACTGAAATAAAACTAGCACCCCACCAGGCAATTCCAACGTACCCCCTTAAAGACTGTGCAGGGACTCAGAAAATGATACCCCAAAGTATGGTGCTTTGGCATGCCGAGTACTTTGAACTAAAGGAGATTTGGAAGGCCTCAGAAGTGGACTCTCTCTGACCTCTCCTGCCCTCCTATCTACCACCACTCTCTCTCTCTCAAAGTGAGACCACAGAAGCCAGAATTCCTCTTCCCCAAGGGAGATCCATAGAAACTAAAACTCTCTCCTCCACAAAACAAGCCATAAAACCTAACAGCATTACCATAACCTTCCCTCCCACCTTTCTGTGCAGGAGCTGCCCATAAAGAAATTCTCTGACCTACCTTGTCCCGCCCTGTACCCGGTGGGAAAAGAATGCTACACTGAGAGGCCAAGAAGAATCCAGAGAGAGCTTGCTGGGCTTCCCTGCCCCTCTCAGTCTATTACCATGAAACCATTCCCTTCTGCCCAATCACATTTCTACATGGCTGTCCATTCTTCATCGAACCTTACCATAAAAATAGACAGTTTTCCCTGGGGTTTGGGGTCTTCATTTCAGAAGGCTTCCATGTCACATAAAACTTTGACTGAATAAATCCGTTATGCTTTTCTCTTGCTAAGCTGTCTGTTGCTATACAGGTGTCAGCCATGACCCCTATGATGGGTGAGGAAAGGGACCACACCCTTCCACCCCTATAACTGACATGCAGGTGGGCGACGCCCACCTATCCAGCTCCTCAGAAGGTGGACGGACAGCAAAAACTCTTACCTCACTCCTTCCCCTCTCACCTTCTGCTCCCCCAACCCCACAAATGCACTAATAGGTTCGATCAACAGAGCTGATGCAGAACAAAGATTAAAAAAAAAAATCACCAGACTTTCTGAGGAGCAAAGCATGTCAAAATTCACATAGTTAAACCTCTACCTGGGTGTATGTCTAAAGTGACACAGAAAAAAAGTCTCGGAAAAAATGGCACCTTTACAAACAACATCTTATTTTAAAAGAACACATCTAATTAGTATCCCATGTTCATTTCTTTAGCAGAATAGGGACAAAATAAAGGGAGCTCCAATTAATGCAACTTTAATTTTAAAATAATAAAAATGAAAAGAAGCTTCCCTTGCCATCTTCCTAGGTTTTCCCCACTCACATCTGCTATACATCCTGGTGCCATTCAAGAGAAAAGACAGCAGCTAGGTAGAGACTACAGACAGGGACAAAACTACTACAAATGTCACATTTTGGCAATGGACAATAGCCAAACAATTTTTCTTCACGCATTTTCTCTCTCTCTCTCTCTCTCTCTCTGCCTGTCTCTCCTCCTCTTCCTCCCTCTCACAGGCATCCACAGAAGGATGCCCTCTCTGGAGGTATACAACAATACCTAGAATCTATCTTTTTCTGGGTAAACAAAGCTATACATATGTATAATCCAATTTCTCTTTGACCCTTATCAAACTAAATCAGGCTGAAGTTCCAGTATCATTTCTCCCCTCCAAATACAAAAGCTTTTTCCTCTCATTTACTAAAATAATTTCAGACTTCATCAGAAAGACCATTATGCTTGTAAACTTTAAATAATTTAAATGATTCCTTGTATATAAATATTTCATATCAGAAATTGATTTCCAAATGAAGTGCACACAAAGAATGACCACACTAAACAGTGTCCAAGTACATCCTGGTATTCTAAGAGATGGTCAGCCTTTTAATTCCACACGAGGTCACGAAATGATTATATGCACTATACAGAATTAAAATTGCTGCCTCTAATTCTCCCTTCAAGTCAGACAGAAACCCACCCAGTACAATCTTCAGGAATAAGAGCTAAACAAATGTTTGCTTTGCTAAACTGCTGAATTTTCAGAGGAATAACCTAGGGTTTTGATACAGGTTGAGAATGGATGCTAGATACTTTAAAAAAAAAAAAAAAACTATCATGTCCTGAAAGCACCAAGTTTTAACCTTGGGTAAGATGAAGGTAAGATTTTAAAGACGCAATACAAAAAAAGGCTCTGTCCCCTAGCCCTTACCCTGTGTCAAGAAGCAAAAAGAAAAAAAAAATCCCATTTCTAAAACTTGTGAGAAAAAAAAACAGGCAGGGCTTCGATGCGACCCCAAGTCTCAAAATGTGCAGTTTCTCCCGAAGCATCAGGAACAGCAGTTACGTTGAAAAGGGTGAACAAAGAACAGAGACGCACGATAAACACCATTAACCAGGGCTCCAGGCAGCGCAGAATAAACCAGCTCGAAATAAATGGGCACTGAGACCCCAGCAAAAACTTTCCAGGCAGCCTCAGGAATGTGACAGCCCAGGACCTGGGGCAGCCCTGAAGTATAGCAAAGAAGGAAAGTGGGCCGAGGGTCCATGCTGGACCCCTGCCTCCTCCGCCCTCTCCAACAACACTGGCCACTTCTTTCCTCCGTCTGTTCCTTGGGTAGCGAAGGAAAAAGGCATAACAAGACCAAGTGGGACTGACCGAGTAAAGCATGCCCACTTCTTACGCCAAGCCAACAGCACAGAATGGAGAAATTAGCATGCACACATAACCCCCAAATGTACCATGCAGCACAGCACCACCTTGCTGATGGAGACTTAGAACACACACACACCCCCCCACCAAAAATACTTTTTTTTTTTTTTTTACCAGAGCAATATCTGAGAAGAAAAAATTATAACTCCTCAAGCCGTAGTGAAAGCTAAATCCTGTCTCGCCTTAGCTGCAGCATTCGGCTTGATGTAGCTAAATTAACAAAATGTTCCCTTGGCATTTAAATTCTCTCTTTTTCTTTTTTCCCCTTGTAAGCAGAGTGGGGGGGTGAAGTGTAATAAGTCAAAAGACAAAGCAACTTCAAAACAAAATCAGTTATTTGTAAATAATCCTTGTGGGGATTTTTTTCCCTCCTCTCCCCCCACCCCAAGAAAAACAGCCCTGCCAGTCGTAATAGAAAGCTGAGTAAAGATAAATCAATTAGCTTGCTAATTTCTCCCCTCTCATTTATTTAGCTCTGCACTGTATTTGTCGTAATTGACTACAATTATGTTAATTACTAACTCCAGTATAATTACTATATTTATTGTCATTGAGCACGCGATGTACCCACAGCAAAGCTGGCATTTGTCGGGCATCAAGAGAGCAAACTGTCGAGAGGTGATTCTCGGCAAACTGGCGGATGTGGCTTCAGCAAATGAAAGGGCGAAAGAGATTTCATGCGATGTTAGTTTGAAAGCACCGGTTCATTAAGGATATTAATTTTCTGATAACTACACATTTAAGCATGACACACTCACGCGGCATCTACAGGATTTCGCAATTATTAATGCGTGACAGTTTCAAATGCTAAGTGAATCAATTAAACAGCAGCATTCACAATTTGAGAAGAGATAACTGCTTCATAACTACCTAAGACTACAATTTTCACATGACAAAAAAGAGCCATTGAGGCGCCTTCAAAACCTGACAGGTCAAGAAAGAAGTTTGAAACAAAAGCACCTTACAACCATCATCTCTCCTCTTTACTTGTCAGATCAACTTTGCTAGTGTCTCCCCAGAAACGGCATCACATGCCAGCTGCCACAAGGTGATTTTTCATGTCTTGTCAAAGAAATCTTTTATTCTATTTGCTCTGCATTAACATGTTACATTTATTGATCAAGGGCCTGTTCCGCAGCCACAGCAGGGCACTGAGCTCTCCATGCCTACGGGGCTTTGATGTCCCAGTGACATTCGAGCCCGAATAATGCACATACTAAATGGATTTAATGCAGAAATGTGTTTGGGCCTGACAGTTACATTAATAACAGCCCCTCACACTGATAAATATGCAATTGCTACTATTAAGAGTTACCCAATTATGGGGAAAATATTTCTCTACCTTATAAATAAATCCATCAAGGAAAAAAAAGTTTTAACAATGGTGCATTTTCTTAAAACACACTTCTCCAGCTGCAGAAAATGGGGTGGGGGGTGGGAGGAGGGGGCTGTGTGGGGGTTAACACCCCCTCTTTCTGCCCTCCCCTCCAATTGTTTTTAATAAGTCTTGCTTTATCTCAAGAATGGTTTGGGGATTTTTTTTTTTTCTTTTAAACCTCTTTTGTTGGTCTTCCCTGTTCTACCCGTCTCTTATTTCTTCAGAACCAGAGAAAAAGCAGACACCCAGGAGACTGAAAAATTGGGTTCTGTATTAACTCAGAGAAGAGCTTAGGGGAGACGGTGCAGAGGTGGGGGGCATGGAGCTGATCTCTGTAATGATGGGTCTAGGAGGAGCTTTTTTTAAAAAAAAAAACTCTAAACGAAACCTGAACATGTGTGTGTCTCTCTCGTTTAAAACCCTAAGTGACCTTGTGCTACGGCAGTGATGGGGGTGGGGGCTCGAAGGGGAAGACAAAGCAGCTGGGATGGGAAAGACCTTTTATTAGAAAAGTCTCAGCCAGGGAGAATTTGTAGTTATTATATCCCTGCAATTAAACACAGACACCCAGCAAAAAGCATAATCACTCCCCTTTCATCATAAAGGAGCGGGGCACAGCTGAAATTGCCAACACTACAGTCCCCAAGGAGAGGAAAGCGGCTTTTCAGATGGCGGGTGTGTGCGTGTGAGTGAGTCCACGTGCAAGCGCACACACACCCCACCTCTTCTTTCCCCTTCAGACTCAAAACTCAGCCATGCAGTTATCTGTCTCCAGGTCCTCCAGTCCCAAGGCTGGGACAATAGTCTAGCCACAGCCATTGCTGAGCCATTTCTCCCCACGTGACCTTGGATCTGAACCACACCTCACAGCGCAAGGGTGAAGAAAGAAGAGGATGAGTTCTCTGGGAATCACCCCTCCTCCACGCCGGGCCAGGCCTCCTGAGGTCCTGCCTCGCCAAACTTTCCAAATCAGAAAGGCTTTAGAGGAACAGAAGGGAGGGGAGAATGCAACATATGGGACTGTGAGGCCTTCAGGGTCTTAAACTGGAAGCTGCAGGATCCACTTGGGCCTTGCTACAGTGATTTGCACAGTTTTTAGCGATTTAAAGAGAAAAAAGAAACTCTTCCCTCGCAAGGACATACAGGCTTAGAAGGGGGGGAGGGGTCTGTCTTCTCCCACAAAGCAAGCAACAATTTATACCATGAAAAGCAGTTTAGAATAACTTTAAAGCTGAGGCTAGACCACCGGGGCCATTCCAGCTCTCCCATTTAATCATCAGGGTGGTCTTGGGCAAATTCACTTCTCTGGGCCTCAGTTGCTTCATCTGTAAAATGTGGGTAATAATAATTCCATTCTCAAAACGCTGTTGGGAGGAGTCAAAGAGATAACATATTAAGTATTCTGTCCAGCCTTGACATGTAGTAAGTACGCAATAATACTTTTATTTCTTAATAAGAAAACAAACATGACTATGAATGCCATTTGACTCTGTGTCCCTGGACTCCTTTGGAGAGTAGAGCCAGTTACCTCTCGCTATTATTGGCAAGCGTGCTTCACCATGGTGCTCAACAGAACCATTCTGCAAGCAATCTCCAACAGCGCTCCCGAGGGCTTCCTCAATAAGATGCAGCTGGCGCTGGGGAGGGAGGATCCTTTCTGTCCAAGGCTATCCTATGCCCTGAAAACATCTAGCATCCCTGGCCTCATCCAGCAAATGCCAGTAAAGCCCCCACCCCCATCATTGTGACAACTTGCCCCCCAAGGTGGCAGAATTTCACAGTTGAGAACTTGGAGGTCCAGCAAGTAGAAAATAAAGGGTTAAGCTCTCCAGTTTACCTCCCCACCCACCCCAAATCACCACTGCTTCCAACTGCCACCCTGACAACTCAGCAGGCAACATCACCCACATGCACAATGACATCCTTGGAACAGGGCAGAGGGAGAGGATGGAGCAGTGGGGCCCAAGTTCCAAACAGCTCAGGGAAAGAGACTTCACAAAGGTAGGAAAATAAACCCCAAGATTCCAGAGGAGTAAAATGGGTAAGATGGGGAACAAAAGGCATTATTAAAAAGTCTAGGAATTTCTCATCCTGGAGGCAAAGGCTGCAGGAAATATGGAGACAATGTTTATGAAAACATTTTCTAAATTACACTACAAGCTATAGGATCATTGTCGTCCATGAGAAGGTGAACAAACCTCAGGAAAGCCCTGTGGCCCCTTAGCAACTCTCTCCAATTGCCTGCCACTTCCTGGCCCAGTCTTACCCGCCCCCCTCCCTCAGTCAGACTGTTCTGGTAGTTCTACAGTCACGGAGGGCACTCCAGAAAGCATTTTAAGTAAAGGGAATCAGTCTTGCTACTGAGACACTATATATTTCCTGCCAAGCCATTTCCTACTTTACCTTCTGATTGCATGTTCTGCTGGTAGCTGGAAACACTAGAATGGCCAATGATATTCTTGGAATAAAAGAGATTTGTTTGTTTGTTTGCAGCATTGCCCAGCTTAGTGAGAACACAGATTCCAACATACCTAGAACCTTGCCTCCTTGGAAGCACTCAGGATTTATCAATGCCCTACAATTGTACTGAGAACTCAGTGACAGTTTATCTTTCTAAAGCCTGTCTGTTCTACCATTACCTCTTCCTCTCAAGGCTTACTGACATGAGCTCTGTTGCCTCCATCACCCCAATATCAGCGTGCTCCCCAAATAAGACCACTATGTCTGGGGGTTGAAACACGTATGAACAGGCCCTTGACTGCAAAGACACTGTTTAATGAAGACCCACTGCCAACAGAATGTGTCCTTTGAGCTGTTCTCCCGAGAGCCTGTATAGGAAATTTTCTGTCACCCAGACCCACTGGAATATGACCAAATGTATGCTCCTAACTGGCAGAGATGAAAAATATATACTAGATGAGTGGGTTTAGCCTATGGAATATCAGGGACAGCTGGAAAACTAAGTCATTTAGTTAGGCTAGGTTATGCTGCATTAACAAATAACTCCAAAATCTTGTAACATTTATTCTCACTCAAAATCTATGTCCAAAATAGATGAGAAGAGGGTTCTGTTCATTTATGGTCAGAATCCAAGACTGACAACGACAGTAGCAAAAGCTAAAGTGGCAAATCGTGCACTAGCTCTTAAAGTTTCTGCACAGTGGTCATCCCAAAAGGTGCAGACGTGCAAACATATCATGTGCTGAAAGAAAAGAAATCCTCACTATCTGTGAAGAGCCCCAGTGACTACCAGAGAGTGAAATGACCCCTACAGAAGGTCGAGCCTGGGCTCTTAGCCTCATTAGCACATGTTCTAATCACCAATAGTAACTATGCTTACTGAAGACCTATTGTGCACCAGGTAATTTATTAATAGTAGTTACATTATGCACAGCACTCAACATTTCTGCTATTAGCCCAAGGCCAGTTAATCAACCAGTGAGCAACTTGAAGCAGGACTTCAAGCTAGAGTGGTCCAAACCCCCAAGCCTTGGTTCTTTTCATTACATTGTCCATCTTCCCAAATTGAGCAGCAAGTTAGCAGCCCAGTTCTCTCCAGGAGTTTGTCACGGAGACACAGAACGTGTGGCATGTCTGTCCTTGAAGCAGCTCTGACAGTGTGCTGGGTGTCTGCCTCACCATCTGCAGCTGGGGAGAGAGGGCAGAGCCACCGTTTCTTTACTGAAGCTGCACGAGCTCCCCGGTCCTTCATCCTCATCCTGGCCAAAGCCAAGGAAGCAACGAGCAAGCTCCCGCCTAAGAAATTTTCTTCTGAGCAATTCTCCATCCAGTGCATTTATCAGAGTGATGCTAAATAAGATGCGACTGCAAATAATTTAATTTTTAAAACATAAGCTTCCTGTTGCCATAGATCAATTAAACCCTTTTGCTTTTATTGCCAGATTGACATGGATGTATTTATCACTGTTTGCCATGGGAACTCTGCTCTGCCCACTGTGTTCAAAAAGCTAAGCAGGCAACCCACTCAAACCACTCAGGGCCTTGCAGGAGAGGAATGGGACCACCACGGAGAACTCTGCCCTGACCCAATCCGGGGACAGACAGGGAAAACTGAAGCTGGAACAGCTCATTAAAAAGCTCTCTTTGCCTTGAGCAGATTAAGGAACTAACACTGGCTAAAGCATAGGATTCTTTACTAGTCTGCAAAGTAAAGATAAAATATGAACGAACTCAAGGAAGAATAAGACAATGAACATTCAAATACTCTCGGTAGAATAAACTGGTATAACCTCTCTAGAGGGCAATCTGATATCTATACCAAAGCTCCTCTCACAATTTTGTCTCCAGGAAGTTGTCAAAGTAACTAACCAGAGACATACTCATCAATGAGTATTATAAGGATATTTATAACAGAATTATTCACAACAGGAAAAAAAATATCTAGAAATAACCTAAATGTCCAACACTAAGAAATGACTGGAGAAACCATTAAAAATTGTGATGTAGTATTTACTGGTATGAGAAAATGCTTCCAACACAATGTGAACAACAGCATCATTTAAAAAAGTATTTGGCATCATAAAAGACTAGGAGGACAATACAATGTCAACAACAGTGATTTCTGGTTGTTAAGATTATCAGTGATTTAAGAGGAAGACAGTTTCTTTCATACCTGAATTTTCCAATATTTCTATATTATTTTTTCTCTTATTATATGAAAAATTACCTTCAAAAATAAAGATCTTAAGTACAGTTTCATGCAGATGTAGACACTGGACACAAGATCATTAATATAGTCAAGTTCAAGGAGTAAAATGTCACTACTCCTGTTTCCTGATTAACTCCCTAAGCCCTCTATCATCATTCCAGGGAGGATGGCAAAACCCTGACCCTGGGAATTGAGTCCAGAGAGCTCATTCCAGTTCACAGTCACTGTCACAGACCTGGTTCTAATCCAATCACGACACAAAGAATCAGATCTGGGCTGAAAGGGTGAAGAGAGGAATGTTTGATCCTTTTAAGAGAGCCAGAAATTTTATTTGGGTCAGTTTTCTTGCTTCCCTTTCCAACTTCTAACCTGATAGGATACACTGGCTCCAGTAACTTGAGTGAAGGGTCATAAAAATAACAGTCTGAAATCCAAGATCTTCTGCATGGAGCAGTAAACTTTCAACAATTTAGGTATAGAGGAATTTACCTCAAAATAATGAAGGCCATGTATGACAAGCCCCCAGCTATCATCGCACTCAACAATAAGAAGCTGAAAGCTTTTTCTCTAAAATCAGGAAGAAGACAACTTGCAACTTCTATTCAGTACAGTATAGAAATGCTAACCAGAGCAATGAAGCAAGAAAAAGAAATAAACATCCAAATTGGAAAGGAAGAAGTAAAATTATCTTTGTTTGCAGATGACATGATCTTACACATCAGAAACCATAAACACTCCATCGAAAAACTGTTAGAATAAAGAAAGTCAGTAAAATTGCAGGATACAAAATCAACCTATGAAAATCAGTTGTATCCCTATATGTTCAAAGAACTATCCAAAAAAGAAATGAAGAAATTTAAGCAAGGAGGTAAAAGACATGTACGGTGAAAACTATAAAACATCGATGAAAGAAATTAAAGGATATACAAATAAATAGATATCCCATACTACCTAAAGCAATCAAGATTCAATGCAATCCCTATCAAAATTCCAATGGCATTTTTAACAGAAATAGAAAAAAAAATCCTGTAATTCATATGACGACAGAAGACCCCAAATAGCCAAAGCAATCTTGAACAAAAAACAAAAAGAACAAAGCTGGAGGCATCACACTATCTGGTTTCAAAATATACTACGAAGCAAAAGTTATTAATATCAAAACTGTAAGGTACTTGCATAAAAACAGACATACAGACCAAGGGGACAGAAAAGAGAGCCCAGAAATAAATCTATGTACTTACAGTCAATTGATCAACAAAGGTGCCAAGAGCATACAAAGGAGAAAGGATAGTCTCTTCGATAATTTGTGTTGGGAAAACTGGATATCCATATGCAGAAGAATAAAATTGGACCCTTATCTCACACCACATACAAAAATCAACTCAGAATGGATTAAAGGCTTAAATATACAAGTGATGTACAGCATGGTGGCTATAGTTAATATTACCATACTACATACTTGAAATATGCTAAGACAGTAGATCTTTCATGTTCTCACCACAAAAAATAACTGTGTGAGCTGATGGATATGTTAATTAGCTTGAGTGTGGTGAGCATCTCACAATGTATACACATATCAAAATATCACATTGTACACCACAAATATATACAATTTTTAATTGCTAATTACATATCAATAAAGCTGGAAAATAAGAAATTCACTTGTTAGTATACGCATAGAATATCTCTGGAAGACTACACAAAAACTGAGTAATAGTAGTTAGCGCAGAGGAGAACTGAGTGGCTAAAGGACAGGAGTAAAGGAGACTTTCTTCGCACTGTTTGCATGTTTGTTCCTTCTAAAGGTTGTGCCACGTTCATGTATTAGCTATTCAAAAAAGGAACAAACACAACACCTTGTCTAAAAACAAAGCGTGGCCTAAAACACAGACTGTCGCTGATCTTGCAACCTCGGGGAGTAGAAAAATTTTTATTAGGGGATATTGTTCTGTTTAAAGCAATATCCTGATATGGCTCTTTAGAGGTGAAAAGGAAACCAGTAGAGATGTCCTAAAAAGGAGCGGAGAGGGTTAATTTTTCTGTATATAATAAAAGGAAAAGAATTTCGTATTTCTGAGGGCAGCTCTGGAAAGAGGGTAAGTGACCTGGGAAAGAGAGAAAGGGGCCGGGAGAAAGAGGTGCTGGGTCACATGCAGGTCTGACCCTCAAGGACACACCACCAGGGAGAAATTCTCTGTGGCAGGGAGTATCCAAAAAATTTCCAGAAGCAGTGCTATCCCAAACTTGTCTCCTGCTGTGTGCCACAATTACCACCCCCCTACGCCCTATACCTTCCAGTGGCAATACAAATCTATAACACATAAAATTGTATTGAGCTTTGGAGAAATGAAGGGAGCATCCCAAGTGGGGCCAGGCAGGCTGACAAGAGGGAGAAAAACAGCAATAGAGCTCAGAGATGGTCAAAGCAGGAGTGAATCCAGGCACAGACTGACTAGGACATATGCTCCCAGCAATACCATGGAAATAGTGACAGGGGCCTAGGGAGAAACTTTCTATCGAACATAGGATGCAGACTCAAAATATTTCATTTGGATATCATGACCCCTGAAGACTAGTGGGCTTGGGTCATCTGTTACATACCCATTCATTTGGAAGGTAAGTTCACGATCTCCTTTCTCTTCCCTTTTTCCTATTTTCCCCCCTCCCCTGTTTATTTTTTAAAAGGAATTACCTAAACATCTAAAAGGTCCTAATTTTGATTCTGCTCAAAGAAGGCAGAGATAGAGACCAGTGTCTGAGTACGCTCAAATCTTCCTCTAACACCAAGAGAAATAGTGCCGCCTCCCCTCGTCCCCCAGTTAGGCGAATAAAGAAGGTCAAAGGTGATCCAATCCCCAGCATTCCCAAGTCAAGTCAGCAGTGCTTTTCTCTGTTCTGGTCTGTAACTCCCTCCAGCCCCTCCAACTTAACCAAGTCCTAACCATAGATTCTTTCTGAACCTGAGACCTCCATCACTCATCCCCGCCCAAACTCAGCTACAACCCAGTGTGGAGCTCACACGCTGACCACAGCACAGCCAGTGAGAACAGGCTCCTGGCCAGGTGTGAAAGCTCCTCAAACTCAACACTACAGAATCTCTCTCCTCTCAACAAAGGAAAATATATATCTTAACTTCTCCTTCGGAATCCACTTTACAGACCCTCTCACTAAATATTCCTGCATCCAGGGCCTGTCATTTCCTATGACAAATCTGTACAGATCCAGCCCCTCAGAGCTTACAGCCCCTTCTTGCCTCACATACACCCACCCCCACGTGGTCCTGTCCCTCCTCTGTCAAAGGGAGGTGGTGCCCCTGGGCATGACAAAGGTGGCTCTGTGTCCTCAGACCTGACAGTCCAGGCCCATGACCATACCCACTGACACCCTCCCTCGCAGGACCCAGCCTCGTCACGCCCACGTCTGGGCTCCCACCAGCCACGCACAAGGCAACCATGACCCCGAGTCACGATGCCCCAACCCCCTGAAGGCCAGTTACACAGAAGGATCTCCTGCCAGTGCCCAGGCGAAGGAGCCTCTGCCTGAGTCTGCGCTGGGGAGCTTTCAAGGTGCACACAGGACTCAGGCACAGTCCACTGCAGGCCCTGCACTCGGTCCTCTCCTTTTGGGACCAAAACCCATCCTTCATTTCTCTAAGTCAGCATTTGTTTATCTGACTCCTCTCACCCCTGCGCATTACTTTGTGACTTTTCAGTTTCACATCTCGCCTGACGCATATAAACCCTTTAGAAGTCAGGAAAAGCACGTGGAAAGCGTTCCCTCTTTGCACCACAACCTTCTGGACGCCCTTTTCCCGGAGATGGTGCAGCTCATTGTGGCCATGTGCTTCTGAGCACCAGCCTGAGAAGCTCTGCTGGCTTGTCTCAAAATTAAATTCTCGGCCGGGCGCGGTGGCTCAAGCCTGTAATCCTAGCATTCTGGGAGGCCGAGGCAGGCGGATTGTTTGAGCTCAAGAGTTCGAGACCAGCCTGAGCAAGAGCAAGACCCCATCTCTACTAAAAATGGAAAGAAATTAGCTGGACAACTAAAAATATATAGAAAAAATTAGCCGGGCATGGTGGCGCATGCCTGTAGTCCCAGCTACTCAGGAGGCTGAGGCAGGAGGATCGCTTGAGCCCAGGAGTTTGAGGTTGCTGTGAGCTAGGCTGACGCCACGGCACTCTAGCCAGGGCAACAGAGCTAGACTCTGTCTCAAAAAAAAAAAAAAAAATTAAATTCTCCTCTACCCCATGGTGCCTTCTTGCCCTGAGTTTTCCCTCCAATTCTTCATTCCCAAGCATCCTGACTCAGATGTTGGAAATGAAAAGACTCTAAGAGCTGGAAGCAGGAAAGCACGTGAGCCCGGAACGGGATTTGGGCTCCTCGTCTCTCCTTCTACCCCATGACAATTTGTCCCACTCAGAGGACAGCACAGCTCTCACGGAGGGCACTCAGAAAAAAGCCCTTCATGGAACCAGATTGTCAGGAGGAAAAGCCACCACTCTGACCGTACTCACTTACCCCACTGATAACCTGCTTTCCAAGGACCTCCCACTTCTCTCCTCCAAGCCCCCAAACCAGTCACAATTCATAACCTTGTAGGAAGAAATGAAACAACTGCCTGTATTCTCCATTGGAATAATATACAAGATCACACTTGCCTTTTGCCAAGACTGGAACAGTTGTCAGAGAATTTCCCTCCCATCCACCCCACATCAACAGTGTCTGAATTCCTTTGAAACACCATCTGGGGGAAATCATCAGCACAAATATTTAAAGCTTCAATTCATAAAAAGGCAACAGAAAGTAAAGTAAACACACACATACACACAGCCTACCCGTGACTTCAGCAAATGCTTTGGGAGATGGGGTTATCCAAAAAAGCACACCGAAATGGCCCAAAATACTCTTGTGGGCTCCATCTCAGTCCTTTCCCAAGAGAATTCTAACTTGTCCGCACAAATATCAATGAGAAAGGGAAAGAACAAAGTGAAAATACGATGGTCCCTCCTAGGTACTGCCGTGAGATGGATGACGCTCAAATGCTCACTGCCTCTTCAGCGGCACAAAAAGGCCAACCAAGGTATCATTTGAAGCAGAGGCAGACCTTTAGGGTGTGATTCCACGTGTCTCAGGGCTCTGCACTGAATAAGAAGACACCCAAGGCAAAGCCAGAATGTTTGACTTTCATCTGCTGCCCCTTAAGTACCAGGAGAGCTGGGCCTCCCGGGCCTGGCCTGCATCTCTCGAAGGTTACATACCTTAGGAGGTTAAAGCTCAGATCAAGCCTCTTTGCGAAATGTCCACAGTCCCTGCCAAGGTGCTCTGGAATTTCTCTGCAGTCCTGGCCTATGTAGGACACCTGGAAATTAAATGGAACAGAAACAATGTGGCAAACAGAAATCACCCAGCTGCTCCCAAACCTGCCTCATTGATCCGATGATTGCTTCCGCAACTTTAAATGCACGTTCCTCACACACAAAAAGGCCACATTTGTGACTGTTTTCCTGGTCAAATCAGCTTTGGAGGCTTCAGGGACTCCGCCAATAACTCCCTTTTCCTGGTACAGTTAGCATGATGGAGACTAATCCCAGCACAATGGAAATTGGACTAAAATTGACCAGGTTCAGGTATCCAAAAGAAACCCCAATGTCAGAGCACGTTAATATAATTGCAACAATCAGCTTTCCGCTTGGGGACCTTTGCAACATCTGCCCTCTGCCTCTCCTCCACTGCACCCCCAGCCCCTATTATGCACCTTACCTCATACAAGACACAGCAGATGCACTTACCAGCATTCACCCTTCAGGGCCCAGACAAAAAAGCCTCCCCAAACCACCAATCCCATTCCATCACCACTGTGTATAAAATGTCCTCCAAGCTCTGAAAAAGCTGATTCAAAGGAAACAGGGCAATGACATGTGGCCAGAACTTCCAAACCTCCCTCCTCCAGGGAGCCTTTGACAATCAACCCCACTCTGTGTACAGCGCTGCCTCCTTGGGCATTCTTCTATTCATTATTAAGTACCTAATGTGTGCCCAAATATTAAAAAGCCAAACTGAAATTTGGTCCCAGAACTTCTGACTGTAAGGTCAGTGAGCTTTCTCACTACCCTAACCATTCAATGTTTGGAACCATTTTTACAGATAGCACTCTGCGAGCAGATTGACAACTAATTACAAAACCCATAAAACAAACCCATGGGTCTGAATTGGCCAGTGGGCCACAAGACATGATATTTCCCTAAAAGACAACACACTCAACCCCCAGCTAGAAATTCAGGCCTCTCACACAGCTATAGCCTTAATCCAGTCTCCCTACAAATCCACATTCTTCCACACATACACACGAAGATGTCTTGGAATGAGAGATTCCCATGGGGGTTGTTTCCTAAAGGGGAATAAGAATACGGTGGCCATCTTACCTCCTTAGATATTAGGTTGAACCATGAGTTACCAATATCCAACCATTTTAAAACTACAAAATGGCACTTCCACATGGTTCTACCTAACACAAGCCACATGGAAACTTAGCACCCTCGATATCACAAGTCATCGCTCAAGCTTCTAGCCACTGGGAACAAACAACTGACAATACAACATCCTGTATTCACTCTCTTTCTATTCATTCTCCTTCAGTAACTTCATTCCAAGAGGACAGAGGGGACAGAAAAGTCGCTGACTCTAGTAAAATAATTTTGACTCAGGAAGATACAGGCTGCAAAATAAAAGACTCTAAGTTCAATCTAGCAATTTCTCCCCTTTCTCCATGGGATTCATCTCTCTTCACGGCTCCTTGTGTAGTACATTAAATTCTGCTGCCAAGCTGAGATGGAAATCATACACCAAGGAGAGACTGGGGATATGGGGCCTCAATCAATCTGGGGACTTCGATTTCCCTTGGGACAGCCACCCAATCACAGCAGCTTCTTCTGTGTTGTAAGTTCTCATTGGCCCCCATGACCATGGTGCTCACCAGAAAGCCCATCCCGTTCATCCCAGCCTGCAGAACCATCTTGCACTTATCATCATCATTCAAGACTTCTGAGATATTATACAGCAGAGAAGTTGAGCTTTACACATAGCAAATGAGCTCCTTCCTCATAGACTAGCCAAGGGCTCGATCTAGTAAGGACGCAGTTTATCAAAACCCTTCATGTTTTATACAAGGAAACTAAGACTCCAGAGTCCTGCCCAGCATAACACAGTTTCTTAATGATAGAGCTTGGATCAAGTCTTGCACCATGAATAAGGACTTCCAATGTGGGGGCCATAGAGCACTTATAAATACACATGCGGATGTCTTGATTAACAAACGCCAATGGTGCACCTAGCACCATGTTTTGACTTCAAAATGAGTCTTCCTAGATGTACGGGTGAGAACTACCCCGTGATACCACACTGAAGGCCCAAGAAGTGTATTAGAGCCTGGGGAAAGAGAGGGCTATTTGCTCCCCTTTTCCTTCTGTAGGATTCCCCTCCAGAGGAAAGAGCAGCACCAAAAAGAGCTATCACCACAAAGCATTCAGATGACTCACAACCCGTCTGATAAGACTTTCATCAGTCTGTTCTATTACATGGTCTTAACCGCACAACATCCCCGCAAAACTAAACACTTGTTCCCATTCCACAGAGATGAAGATCAAGTCTCCAAAATACAGCATGAGAACCAACTTGATAAGCAATTTGCATGCTTAGGCCACCCCTGCAGTAAAGTGGAAGCTTTTGGAGATGTAAGTTAAGCCAACCAGGCAGAAGGGCTCAACTTGGCTACAGACGACTTAAGAGCAGCAAGCAACCATGGCCAGGCATTGCAACCAACACTCACAACTAGAACAGAGACTTAAGAAGTGTTTCTGAGTGGAAGACACTGCTTCTCAGGATGTCGGGAAGCTTCTTAGAGAAGAGGACCACCTAATGTACGATACAAGGCAAGAACCAGACCAAAAATACTTTGCTTCTTCCCCAAATGGGAGAAGGGATGTAGAGATTAATAGATCTTTAGAGGCACAGAAGCAAGAGCATGTCCAGAACTAGAAGTCATTGCATTTAGTCAATTATCTTGATTTAGACTAAACTGAACAAAGATTTGAACTTTTAACATTCCTACCTTATATAATTTGTACCCTGTGACTTCCACCCTGTGTGGAATGATAACAGGAAGGGACACCATTACCAGGCAAATGAAAATATAGCAACTTGAAGACCCCTAAGAGAGGAACACCAGAAAGGGAAAGGAGAATGGGAGGGATCCCTACCCACGTGCACACCCAACCCCTCTGAGCAGAAGCTGCAGGAAATAACCAAACTGCAGAAGACCGCTGGTTTCTCTTTGCGCTGGGACTGCCTGGCTCCCAGGGCATTTCTGGGAATGGTGGGTTTACCAGTAGTCAAACTGAGAGGACAATGTTTTATGATGCCTGCTCCTAGCCAGGGGTGGGGGATCCTAGAAGCTCTGTCAGAGCAGAAACAACCCTAGGTACAAGTTTGAGTCCCTGGGCTGCTGCTTACTAGCTGCATTGTCTTGGATGAGTCGCAATCTCTCAAAGTCTCTGTTTCCTCTTCTGTAACTAATCTAACATTAACTTCCTCCAAAGGTGTTAAAAATAATATAAGTAACATTCATTAAATCCCACCATGTGCTTGTTATCTATTCAATACTCATAAACAGCCCCATGAGCCATATATTATCCACATTGCACTTATAGGAATGAGATAACATATTAAAAGCACATAGCACCGTCCTTGTCACCTGTGGCCACTCAGTTAAATAGTTGTTGAATCAGATAAACATCCCTACGGAAGGGATTTGTGATTGTTGGGTGCAAGATTTCAGTGCCCAAATCCCAAGTTTGCATTTGTGTCTATAATCATATTGATGCCACTAAGCTAGTGGAAAAAGAAGAAAGAGGACTTAATGCTGAACATAAATGATGTATTCAAGCCACAAGAAGCCAAATGAAGTCAGAGTCACATCAAAGGAAATGATTTTACAGAAAACAGTGATGGGAAGACTGCAATGTCCCCAAGCACAGTAGTACCACAGGCCTGTAGAGCTCCTAAAGACCAGTTGAATAGCAGCCAGTCCACAGTGGAGTTAAAAGCAGTGACCTGGCTTCAGCCTAACATCACCCATCTCAATAAATTAATTTTATTGGGTTTTTTTCTTTGCACTTAAACCATCCCTTTAATAAAGGCCTGTAGGTCTCTAAATATAAAAAAGTTGTATTTGGTTTTATGTTTGGCACATCTGAATAACACTATAATAAAAACTGTATCAACACCCTGGGTTCATGGGAAGTCCCTGACCCCTTTAAGGCAGCTCTAACAAAATTTGAAAAGTACCATACTACACACATGCCAGGTGCTACTTATAATAGCTGGCATTAGAAACGGCCTGGGCCAGGAAGCTAACAGATACCCTAAGGCAGGAGGGGGTCGGAGCAGGCACTCAAATCCACTGGCCTGGGTGGTTTAGGAAATGGGGCACTAACACCCCATGGGCATTTCTTAGCTCCTCCCCAGGCAGCTGATCTTTGTAAATAGTCCCCAAGGGCCCAAAATGTCTCACCTACCCTTCACAGAATGACTTTGGGCTGTTTGGAGTAGGCTAAGTACAGGGAGTGCAGGAAAAATCAAGTTTGGGAAATGGGGGAAGAAAAAAGGAAAAGGAGGCCCACAAAAGTTCTCAGCCCCCTCCCAAGTCCTCCATGAACATGGAAGAAGCTACATTCAGAAAATGTTGGATCTGAAAATACAGAGACTTTGGGTCTGGCGGGTGGAGGAGACCCTCCTTCTTCAGCAGATATTCCAAGAGAGGGCAGAGATACTCTCATCCAGACCCTCCCTCTAGGCCATCATGTTAACTACCAGAAGCCCCTTTTCCCTGGTGAGTCTTTTATATATATATATATTTTTTTAGAGGCAGGGTCTTACTCTGTCACCCAGAGCTGGAGTGGAGTAGCATAATCATAGCTCACTACAACCTCAAACACCTGGGCTCAGGCCATCCTCCTGCCTCAGTCTCCCAAGTAGCTGGGACTACAGGTGTACACCACCATGCCTGACTAATTTTGTTTCTAAAAGATGGGATCTCACTACATTGCCCAGGCTGGTGCCAAATTTCTGGGCTCAAGCGATCCTCCGGCCTCAGCCTCCCAAAGTGCTAGGATTACAGGCATGAGCCACCATACTCAGCCCAACAGTCATCATTTTTAACCTTTCCCAAAGGCTAGTACCTCCCTGGCCCACTCATGTCTGAACTCTGGACCTTCTAGCTCTCTCCTCACAGGCTCTAAGGACAGAGCCAGTATTCCCAGGCAACAAAATTCTGTTAAATGGCAGGTACAGAGAGACAATGGAAGGGCTAATTTCCAACACAAGGCACAGTGCCTGGTACATAGTAGGCACTCAATAAGTATGTATAACTGATGAAATGACAGGACTCTGGAAAAGAAACAGGCAGTGGATAGTTTGATGGGATGCACAGTTTGCCCTCATTGTATCTGTAGGAGTTATAAAACCCCTAGAACCTCCTCTAAGGGGGAATCATTCCCTTTAGCCCAAAGTAATCTCAAAATCCAATTGCACCTGACATTACCTGCCTTAGGCAATCCAAGGGGAGAGCTTGAAAAACTCTGAACTGTTTCTCCAGGGTGTGCAGGAAAAAGTAGGAAGTAGGAGGGTTGGCTTAATCAGAGAGAAGAGGTTAAAGATAGACACTTGGCTTTTCCAGCAGGTAAGACACCTGGTCCCAGTGTGGCTGAGTTCATCCCTCCAGCAATGACTAAAAACACCTGAGGCTTCACTATAGGGCTGAAAGCACGTGAAACTGGATGTCTATCACCCAGGATGGAAATCGGAGTGTTGCCATTCCCTACAGACACCTGTTCAAGAAATCAAGTGCAGGCGGCACAGTGGCTCATGCCTGTAATCTCAATGACTCAGGAGGCTGAGGTGCGAGGGCCAGGAGTTCAAGACTAGCCTGGTCAACATAGTGAGACCAGTCTCTAAAAAAATAAGGAAAATTAGCCAGGCATGGTGGCAAGTGCCTGTAGTCCCAGCTACTGGGAGGATAACTTGAGCCCCGGAGTTCGAGGCTGCAGTGAGCTATGACTGTGCCACTGTAGTCCAACCTGGGCGACAGAGATTACTTTCATGTGAGTTTACTATCGAACCAGCAAGGGAACAATGTAACAGCAATATGAGTTCAAGAGGACAAATGACCATATTTTTCTATTTAGTGCTTCCATTTGTTTTTCTTAGAGTCACACCCAAAGCATGGTATAGTCTGTGCAAAGTCATGAATATAGCAGAGTCCAGAACCACTTAATCTTTTACAAGGTTTTATACCTTCTAGGTATAGGTTTATATTTCTCTAAAAGCTAAGAAATCAGATGTGGAAATAAAGCTGTGGAGACAGTGGCCCTCCACCAGCCGTGGGTAAGGAGCCTGCGGTCAAGGCAGAGCCCACCACCACCCTCCCCCCAGGGATACACTGTGACTTTGGTGGCCCTAGGCACTTCTGCCTTCACGGTTCCCTTCCTTCATTGATAAATAAATTTATATTTTAAAACTGCACTGGCATAAAGACAACTATATTAATGTTATATACGGAAACGTTTTAACGAAAAGTTCTTTTTAAATCCGGATTACGAAAGAAATTAAAACATTTTCTGTGGGCCCCCAAAAGCCCAATGAAGAAGTTCCCCGGCTGGTCCTGCTCCGTGAAGGGCTCCGGACAGAGGGAAGTGGAGGGGACGGAGAGACCTGGGGGTCTTCCGCCCACACAGCCAAGAGGTGTGCCAGGCCCTAAACGGGCTCTGTCCTCACCAAACTAGGGCAAGCCCGGGCACCTGCCACTCACCACCTGCAGACGCAGCCCACGCCGTCCCTCCCCCGCACGCTGTGCCCGGGGCGGGGCTGGACTGGCTGGGGCGGACTTACTTGAGTTCCACTGACCACGGGCCCGGCCATGGCGGCCAGGACGGGGCGGGAGCGCGGCGCTGGGCACTGGGCGCTGGGCACTGGGCGCCGGGCGGCGGCGGGGCGCGCGAGCCGGGCGCGCAGTTCCGCACTGGGCGGTCAGCTGACCTGGCGGAAGCCCCAGGCGCGGGCCGGCTGCTCGGACCTCGGTTCAGCTGCGCGCCGCCCCCGCCCCCGCCCTCGCCCTCGCCCGGCCCGGCCCGAGCAGGTGAGCCCGGACCACCCGCGCCGCGAGCTGCCACAGGTGGCCCCAGCACGCCGCGCCCCGTGACTCCTTCACTCCTGAGCTCCCCCTACCCACGCCGGGCGTCCCAGCGCCCGTTCGCCCCAGGAGGGGTCCTCCACAACGCCATGCCCAGAACTTTATTGCGTTCATCGGGGCCAGGCTTGGGAGGGGGGATTCCTATGCGGCGCCCCATCTAAGCCGTTAGCCCTGGTGTAGCCCTGCCATTTAGGAGAGCCGGGCCTTTCCTAAATTTCGCAATCCGGGTTACATAACTTGCCCTTAACTGCCGGGAAGATGGGCCTCTTGGCCCGAACTGCCCTACCCAGCTTTGGTGGGGAGGGGGGGAGTCAGAAAAGACTCCGGGGGGAGCTGGGTTTCCATTTGCAGAGGGGAAGGTGGGGGGAGTTGGATTTCTCTATAAATAAAGTGCTGCCTTGGCTAAGCGCCCCCCACCCTCTCCATGTGGCCTCCAGGAGTTAACAGTAATAAACTATGTGGAAGTAGAATTGGATGGTGTCCCCAAATTTCAGGCTTCTGTATGCTCCCCCTCCTCAGAGGGAAAAGACATTTGTGATACTTAAAGTCACCAGTGGAGTCAGTCACTACCCACACCCCCCACCCCCATCTGGAAGTAAGAGGTGGGTGGCCATTGCTAACTCTGTCTGGATGAACTCAGGCCCAGTGGGCAGGTAACTCCCTACGCTCATGCCTGTTCTTCTCTGGAAGGATCTGAGTTCTCTCCCTGCCTATTCTTGCCTTCCCACCTCCACCCCCAGGATGCGCCAAGCTGCTACCAAATGGTTGTCATCACTCACTCCCCATTGTGGCTAAGAGCCAGCCCAACCTTAACTGGCCTCTCCGCCCTGCTCCCTTCATTCCAGCGGGTATAGGCAACAATCAAATAGAGAAGGGGAAATTGAGTCCTAACATGCCAGACTCCTGGTCTCACACACATTGCAGGTGCCTCAACTCAGTGGGCCTAGTGATCATTGTAGCTCCCCACCTCCATGGAGGGGGATGTTCGCAGGGCTTTTGATTTCATCGTCCCCTGTGTCTAAACAGCACTTAGAAGCCACTGGTTGTGCTGATGATGATGACAATTATGACTGTGGTTAAGCATTTTATGCTTATCATCATTGTCTCTCAGATAGCCCTGGTCCTAACCCATTGCTAGGTAGGCCCTTGGTGTCCACAAATCGGTTGATCGCCTGGTTGATCGCCTGTCCCTCTCTCGGCTGGGAGGAGCGGATTCAGCAGAGTGGGGCTGTAAGAATGCAGACTTGACTGTGTTTACTTTGAGGGGTTCCAGGAAATGCTGCAACAAAAGGTCCTGCAGGCCAAAAAAGAAAGCCTATCCTCTAGAGATAAGGGGATCAAAGGGAACCTGCCAAGGCCGGCTGCCCCAAGGACCAGCTCCCCCGCCTCCTCCCTCCTTCTCTGCTGGACGCACCCTCGCTCCTCCATTGTCCACTTTTGTTGGCCTTTCCTGCCTGAAAAGGAGGAAGTGGGCCTGGGCCACTTCCCAGACAGTCATGATACTCTGCCCTCCCCAGCCACCTTTCACCTCAGCCTTCCTAGAAGGGCTTCAACTGATAGAAGAGGACTCGTGGAAGCAAGCCCAAACCTACTCAAAGATGAAACTGGAGAATTACCTCCCTTCCGCCACCAGAAGGGGGTTCCTGGAGGTCATCTCATCCATGCCCCTGCCTCCATGCACGGCTGTGTCTTCCGAGCATAGGCTGTTCTGCAGGCACTATCTACCAATGACACCCAAGTGGGCAGGGATCTTCTCCCCCTTTCTAGACCCCCCACAACTGTTAACTCCTCCACATATCCCCAAGGTGACCATTATAAAAGCCCAGTTTGACCCTACCTAAAATCTTTCAATGGCTCCCAATCGACTAATAATACAGTCCAAAATCTCTAGTATGTTCCTCAAGATCATTTATAATCCCATCAGTCCTTACCAGTCCAGCCTCCTCTACTTCCTCTCCTCTTCTCCCACTTCTCCCATCCTCTGCTTGGCTTTATAAGAGCTGTTAGTTTGCCTGGAAATGCCTCCCCACTCCCTCCCATCTCTACTCAGTGAGCACATCAAGAAGGCCAATTGATTATATGGAGAAATCACAAAGAAATAAAGTTCAGAATAGCTCAGATTGAGGTGGGCTTTAGTGTTAGAAATGTAAACTGATAACAATAGGGAGCTATTGAATGTTCTTGAGCAGAGTATTTGTCTTAGTCTGTTTGGGCTGCTATAACAAAATGCCATAAACTGGGTGGCTTATAAACAATAGAAATTTCTTTTTCACAGTTCTGTAGGCTGCCAAGAGCAAGGCAGTGGTGATTTGTTGTGTGGTGAGGGCCTGGTTCACAGACAACTGTCTTCTCGCTGTGTCCTCACATGGCAGAAGGGGCGAGCTAGCTCCCTAGGGCCTTTTTTATAAAAGCACTAATCCCATTTATGAGGGCTCCACTCTCATGCTCGAATCACCTCCCAAAGGCCCCACCTCCTAATACATCACCGTGGGGGCTAGAATTCCAACACATGAACTAGGGGCAGGGGGAATACAAACCCCCAGACTGTAGCAGTAGTAATCTCCTGAATGTGGTTGGGGGAAGACTCCAGCAGAAAGAGACTGGATTTGCCTCTCCTTACTGCCCCCAGCTTTTGAAATTAGTCTTCAGAACAGGAGAATAAGGAGTAGCAGGGGAAAGGACGAGAAGGACAAGGAGAGGGAAGGGGGAAAGGAAAGAAGGGAAACAGGAGATGGAGAAAAAGAATCCGTGCCCTTGGACCAAGGAAGACCGAAAGTGGGGAGGAGGAATCTGTCTACCTCCTGGTCACCTTCTTGAACAAAAAGGAAAATTGAACAGAAATAGTATAAGTAAAGTTCTTCAGGTAATGCGGCTAGCTGTCCCTCAGGGAGGGGAGAGAGCAAAGGAGCACTGAGATCGGCTGACCCAGGAGGTAGACAAATAATTCCTTTGGAACACAGGAGTTTACAAGAAGGAGCACAGGAGACAGGTCTTGTGGGGGCTTCATCTTGAGCGCAGCTCTTCCTGCCCCTACCCCAGGAGCACTGAGGGACGAGGAGGGCTCATGCCTTCACCCAGGTTCTTCCTTGGTCCCCTCACCCCACTCCGTGACCGATGGGAAGTGAGCTGCAAGCATCCCCTATGCTGCCCACCGTACTCCACAGCCCCTCTGCCCGTGCTAGGCACTAGGGATGGACATGACCGAAACACACCCTTCAGCAGAGACGGTCAGACTTGCACTCAGACATTTGCGGTGCTGTGTCGGCAAGAAATGCTGTCATTGTGATCCTATTTTCCAAACCCACAATCGAAGCATGTCGCCCAGTTTGTACAAGTGCACTCAGGAGGACCACAAAACAGAAAGTTCAAATCAGACCTAGGCTGAACATCCTGGGCCTGTGAATTCTGGAGCTGTAAGAGGGGCACGCAGAGAGCGAGGAGGTTCAACACACACAACTGGACCTTCCCCTTCCACCCTCGATGAAGAGGGCAATATTTTATCCCTACTGTCATCATTGTTGTTGTTATTATTCTTTGGCAGAAGCGGCCCTTTGCATAGAGTCCTTCCTCCATCACATTCCTGGGGACAAAAAGGAAGATCCTGTTTATTTCCAATGAAGGGAGTTGATTCTGGGGTCGGCCAGAACCAGTGAAACAGGAACTGATTCCTTAAATCTTCCATCTCTATTTACGAGCAGCTGAGAGAAGAGCAGGACGGGTGGACGACGGTGTGTTAGCATTCCTGCCAGGCCTCAGCTGAATTTCTCTCCAGCCTGGCCTCGTTTCTTCCCGGCCCAGCCTCTGGGCAGGTTAAGGTGGTTGCTGTAATTAATCATACCCAGCCCCTCGTTCAGACTCACCACCTTCAGATTTCAAAAAATAAAAAAAGTTGGATGTGTACATATGAAACGCTCTTTGTTGCTGAAGCGGCCTCCTTTCGGCTGAAGGAGAGAGTTTAAGAAGTGCAACAAAGAGAAGAGGTTTCCAGGGCCCTTTCCAGAGTCTTTGTACGCATGTGAGGGGATTAAGGATGATCTGTACTCAGGTCCCTCCAATGTCTCTCAATAGAAACAAATTGAATTGTTTGAAACGCATATTAAATACCATCACGGTATCTAGCATGAGTATTCATTCCACAAATGTGAATTTATTACTTACTATTATAATAATTATTACTACCATTAATTCTCAGTGCCTCCAGCTTTTCTTCTTTTGGGGTTTTAACAGGTTTTGTCATTGTTTCTCTATTAAAATGCAAACATCAGCTGGGAGTGGAGAAGGGCGTGGGTTTGGGGAGCTGGGAGTGGGAAAGGGGCTTCTGCTTTTCACTCCGTTTCTTCTGTGATTTGTGCAACATGTATATGCTACTTTTGTAATTAAAAATAAGAAAAGAGGAGATTGGCGTGGAAGGGGCAGGAAAAAGAGAATTAAAACTATCTGCTAATCTCTTAGCATTATTTTAACAAACCCTGTAAACAGCAATGAGAGACAAATCTTATTTCCCATTTGCCTGGAACTTGCAGAAAACTCCAAGTCCCCGGCTGAGCTCAGGAGGCAAGTCATCTCTGAGTGGGAGAAGGGGGTCCATAGAGAGCCCACCCTACTGTATATTTCCACTGGGGGCACCCTTCCGGAATCCCAACTTGACTTGGAGAGGTTCTGCTGCTTGGAAGTGGGAGAGAAGGGCTCTCCCCACCCTCAATTAAAATATATGGAACTTGGCAGTTGGTTCAGTAAGCTGGTGCCCTAGTTTCTATATTTTTCTCAGATACCCCCCAAAGTTGATGACTAAGAATCATCCAAAACTCACTGCTTTAGAAATCATCTACTCCAACTACTGATTGGGGAAACTGAGGCCTAGAGAGTGGAAGGGACTTGCCCAAGGTCACCCAGCAAATCAGCAGGTGACCCCAGACCAGAAAAGAAAACAGGACTCTCCCCATGTCCCACTAAAAACAGGATGAGGAGGCTGGGAGGAGCACATGAAAGATGCCATTTCACATCTAAGCGCTTCTTGTCACGTTGTAACCATTTTCCTTATGTGGAGCCCCACGCTGATGGATCAGAAATAACATTTTCAAAGTTATATCTGCAAGGAAATGGCTATTAATGTTCTTCCTCTCCTTTTACAGCGCCGAGGAATACATATTAATTTTCTCTCTACTTATATTGCCTATTTGCAAATTGTATTCACTACCCAGTGCTCCGATTTGTCCTACCCCCGAAGAGATTATGATGAATAAATGTGTCCCTGGAAATAAAATAAAATAAAAATTTGTCACTGAGATTTGTTTTTATAATTATTTACAAGGATTGTTTTAGAATGTATGGGGGAGGCAATAATAATGCACACACGAGGGTTCTGGTGTGATTTACCAGTATTCATCCCGAGTCTCTTCCCACTTCTCCAAGAGGAGCCTGGGCTCTCTCTGCAGCTGTGAGCGAGGGGCAAAGCTAGTGTCAATGCACCTGGCACCACCAGCGCCAGAGGCTGAGGGCCAGATGAAGGCTGACCCTGGTCATGCGTTATGGTGGCTGGCGCCCTGGCCTAGGAGTTTGGGGTTCAAGACCCAGCTTTGCTACTAACTCGTTGGGTGCCCATGGATGAATCCATTCACTCCGAAGGTCCTCAGTTTCCTCAAATACAAACTGGCTGATCTAAGGAGATTTTTGATCACTAAAATAAAAATGCAAGTAAGTATGCACATCTCCCCAAATCTTTTGTATATTTCAAAACAGAATAAAATAATTCTAATGTTTCTAGCATAAAGAAAAGACAAATATTTAAGACGGTAGATATTCCAGTTACATTGATTTGATCCTTACAAATTATATGAATGTATTAAATTATCACATGTACCCCCCCAAAAGTATATATCTATTATGTATCAATAAAAAATATGAAATAAAAAGAAAGAGAATCCACTCGCTAGTAGACGTTTATTGAGCACCTGCTATGTGTCAGGCACTGGGGGAACAGCAGGAAAAAGGCAGACACAGTCCTTGCTTCTGTGAGGTCTACATTGTCGTGGCAGGAGACGGGTAGCAAGTAGATAAATCATACAATTTTAAGTATAAAAAATACATCATTTCAGGTAGCACTGATACATGCTATGAAGTCAAAAGTGGGTAATGTGAGAGAAAGTATGGGAGGTAGAGGCTGCTAATTTAGGTACAGTGTCCACGGTCTCTGCCTACACTTCAGAGCCTTTCTTTTATGAAATGCTTGAGGAGCAGAGCATGGGCCAGATGTTGGCTGCACTCACCTCCCTCTTCACAATGCTTTTGTGGTGCACAAACTACACATCCTCAGACAGCTGTGGAATGTTCTGGGAAGGCCTCTCTCAGGGGAGCAACATTCGAGCCGAAGCCTGAATCATGTGCTGGAGCTAGCCATGGGAAGCCCTGGGATAAGGGTTTTCCAGGCAGGGAGAACAGCAAACACATTCTCTTGGTCACATGTTGTCACTTTGCTTATGCTTGAGTGGTGAACTTGAACTCAAGTGCTTCCAAGGGCAAAGTGTCACCCAGCCAGAAAGAGGAGTATCCCCGTACAGCTGCACCTGGCTTTGATCTGCTCCTCAGCTCCGAATCACAGGTGGGCTAAGGCCTCGACATGCAGCAGCTGGAAGCAGAGTCATTCACGGACACAGAGAGGTTCTACAGTCCAAAAAAGCATATGCAGTTTTTCTTGGAGAGGGAAACCAAAGGATTACTAGCCCTTACACATGACTGCACTGGCACAGACTCTCGCAGACACACGGAAGCACACAAACATACGTGTAAGTGCACAGACACATGAGACACATGCCAGCCTTGGATCCATGTGTTCCATCTCATGCTATGGTCTGAACCCTGCAACCCATTCCTGGGCACACCCTGGTCTCCCGTCTCACTGAAACAGCTACTGGTGGAAGAGAAGGCAGACATTTTTAGACTGTCAGTACTTCCTCAGACCCCAAGAGAGTCTATATAATATCTTAGGCTGAGGCACTAGAAATTCATTTAGTCAATTCATTCATTCAAAAAATATTTGTTGAGCACCTACTGCGTGCCTGACACAAATCTAAAATCTGGGATCACAGCAGTAAAAGAACAAAGTTTCTACCCTTGTGGAGCTTACTTTCAGTGAGGGGATAGATAATAAACAAGTGAATACAGTGTGTGTCCAGTGATGATGAGTGCTATGGAGATTAACACAGCAGGGAAGGGAGACAGAAGTGCCAGGGTAGTTAGGGTGATCAGGGAATGCCCCACTGAGAAAGTGACATTGAAGCTGAGACCTGCAGGAAGTGAGAGAAGACAAGTGGACATCTAGGGGGGAAATGTTGCCAGCCAGGGGAACAGCAAGTGCAAAAGCCCTGAGGCAGGAGGGTGCCTGGCAAATCAGGCCATATCAGAGTGGCCGGAGTGAGTGAGGGGGACAGTAATGGTAAATGAAGCACAGGTTGAGGGATGGAGGGCAGATCATGTAGGCCTGGACAGGCTGAGATTAGGACTTGGGTTTGTACTCCAGTGAGACGGGGAGTCTAGAGCAGAAGATGGGCGTGATCTGACTCGCACTTTGTAAAGACTGCTTTGGCTGCTGTGCTGAGAACAGACCATGGAGAAGGAAGGACAGAAGCGGGGAGCCCAGACAGCAGGTTGTCATGGGAATCCTGCAGACAGTGAACAGCACCTGGATATATTTTAAAGATGGCACCAACAAATTTTTCTGAAGAAGTGGACATGGAAAGCGTGAGAAACACAGGAGTCAAGCAAGCATAACTACAAGGTTTTAGCCTGAGCCACTGGAAGGATGATGTTGTCATATGGAGATGGATGAGAAAATTGGGGGGTGGAGGGGCTCAGGGGGTCATTTTTGGACCTGGTAAGTTTGAGATGACTTTCAGGCCTACAGGTGGAGATGTTGAGGAGGAAGCTGGAGCTCAGAAAACAGGTCTGGACTAGAGTTGGAAATCTGGGGAGTCCTCAGCTTTTAGATTGCATATAATGCCAGAAGACGGGACGAGAAAGACCTGAAGATTGGGCCCAGAGCACTCCGACGGTTAGAGGTCAAGGATAATGGAGGAACCACAAAGAGACTGAGGTAGGGCCACTGGAGAGGTAAGGAAGAACCACAGGCATGCTAGGGCCTGGAGGCCAAGAAAAGAAAGTGATCAAAAAAGATGGGTTCCCAATGCAATGACCCATTCAGCCACAGATCATCGGGAGGTGTTGAAAGCACGGAGTGAATAGGACATGCACGTGGTCTCAAAGCATCGCCCCACAGGTAGCCTATAAATGACAAGGGGAGAGTGTACCTTTGCAGTGGGGAGATCTCACAGTCGCAGCCCTAACTCAGAGCTCAGACTTAGCACCTCCAAGAGCGATACACCCTGGCATCATGGCCCTCCGACGTGATTCGATGGGCAGTACACACCACCTGCGTGCTATTCTTGCCAACAGTGTTTAACTAGAACCCACTCATGAGCAAACAGACGAATCCAGAAAGTGGGATATTTTATAAGACAACTGGGCCAGACTGATGAAACCGTCAGTATCATGAAAGAAAAAAGGGCTGGGAGGACTGTTCTAGATAAAAATGGACTAAGGAGACATGACAGCCAAGTACAAAGCATGCTCCTTTATTGGACACTAGAACTGGGCTGGGGGTAAGGGGTTGGCAGCTAAAAAGGCATGTTAGGGACAATTGGGAACACTTAAATGTGAACTGTTTGATGATATTACCGACGATATTGAATTAATATTACTTTTCTGAGTTGTGCTAATTGTACTGTGGTTTCATAAGAGAATATCCTTTTCCTTAGGAAATGTGAGCTGAAGAAATTAGAGGTAGGCATCCAGATGCCCACAGCTTTCAAATGGTACCAAAAAAGTGTGTTTGTGTGTGTGTGTGTGTGTGTATGTGTGTGTGTGTGTGTGTGTGTGTGTGTGTGAGAGAGAGAGAGAGAGAGAGAGAGAGAGAGAGAGAGAGAAAACCGATGTGGCAAAGCGTTACTAGCTGGTGAGTCTAGGTGAAGGGTATTGGGCACTCATTGTCTTATTCTTTACATTTTTTTCGTAAGTTTGAAAATTTTAGAAATAAAATGTTAAGGACCGAAAGGAAGAGGGCATGATCAGTGTGTCCAGTGCTGCTTAAGGCCAAGTGAATTGAGCAATTAACAGGACTGGACAACATGGGGGTCATTGGTGACCTTGACAATGTGGATAGCAAAAGAGGTCGGCAGGGGCCAGATGGTAAAGGCCTCACTTTGAGGGCGATGGGAGTAAAATAATTACATTTGTGTTTTAGAGCAACCAGTCCAACAGTTGTGGGGAGGATGGCTGAGGAGGGGGAAAGTAGGGTCAGGAAAATGTCCTCTCAGGCTCTGAAAGCACACCCCACTCCCCCGTACCCCCATGAAGTGTAGTGAGGACCTGAAGAGAGAGCAGCAGTAGGGATGCAAAGGGAGGGATGGTTGCAAAGACATCGCAGCCCAACTGCCTTAACTTAATGCCTGCTCGGGAGCAGAGGATGGAGGAGCCAAGACAGTGTCATTCACTGAAATACTGGATGCAGGGGCTGGGGTGGGGGCAGTGCAAGATGAGTTCTGTTTGGGACACGATACCTTTTTAAAAGTCTTCATGCTTTGTGCCTTCTCTGGAGGAAGCAGCAGATGGGACTCTGTCGACCAACAGCAGCACGTTCAAGGCCCTGTAAGTTGTTCCCACGCTGCACTCTGTGCCTCTGACGTTTGAGCCCAGCTCGGGGTGCTGGGGCCACAACTTTGGGTGTGAAAGTGACCCGATGATGCCTTTGTTCACTATGTCTCCGCGTCCTGGGAATCCCTCTGCCCAAAACCCTTTCCAAGTCCTGCTTGCCCCATGGACAAGCTTTTCCAATGGTCCAGCCTTCAGTGACTGCTCCAGAGTCTGAAATACCATTTTAGTGCCTCTTCCACGTGCCTGGCGTTGATGCCCGCTGTTTGGTGGTGTCATGTGTATTCACCTCTGTTCCTGACTTCCCAACTAGGTGGTCAGCTCCTTGAATGGAAGGAGCCCAGTATATATCTCAAAATATTCCCGGCCTTGCCCAGCACAGATGATCAATAAACTGAGGAGAGAGGGAGAGAGAAGAGGAGGAGGATGAAGGCCATAGGTTAACATTCTACATCCTAAACACGCCCTAAATGCTCACTGCGCTGACTTCCAAGCTGTGGGGACCACTTCTCACCTCTATGGGAGTGGGGGTGAAGTTACCTGGAGATCCATGTTGCCAGCCCCCCTAATTCCTGAGTTAGAACCCCTGGTAGGAAGCCTCCCTGAAACAGCCCACAGTTTGCTCGCTCTGGAAGCTGTTTGCAGTGACTCACCCAATTAAGAGCATCTACATAACAAAGCCTCACCGGGCTGCAGAGGTCACAGAGACTGTGAAGTGTGTCTTTAGTGTGCGAAGCAGAGAAGGTTCACTAATTACCAGTCATTTCCACCCCTCAAGAGCCTGTCAGCCTCTGAGATGCAGGGCATAAAAGAATCTCCAAATTCCCACCCCACACCAATCACTGCTCCCTCCCCAACCCACCCCTGCATTTCAAACCTGTGACTAATAAGTGCCAGGGATGGGTCTCTGCCCACCTGGCTCAGAGCGGGGAGGGAGGAAGGGAGAGGAAAGAGGTTGCCTTGATTCCAGAGCATGTTTTAGAAAAAGGCAACAGGGGGGCCTACATCGTTGTCTCTGTTAAAGTAAGCAAACAAAACTTGCATTGTTTTTTTCTCTATGTATAAAGGTAATAAGTGTTTGTAGTCAAAATTACAGGTGAGCAAGAAATAAGTTAAAATCACCCAGAACCCCACTGTTAAGATGACCAATAGGCCCATAGATGCCGTTGCAGCCGCTTTCTAGGCGATACGCATTTACTGTGGATGTGTGCATGCCCCGCTCTTTCATAACCAACTTTTTCCACTTAGCGATATGTCTCCAAAGTCTCCCCCCATGAGCACATGGAAAGAATGTGAGAGCTGTCCGTGATGCTGAGCTGGGTTGGCAGAGAAAGTGTGTTTTGGTCATTAGAGCACGAGAGGGAGGCATTGTCAGGATTTCTGAAGGCCAAAGGAGGCTCTTGGGAGGCTGTAAAGAGCCTTGACCTTTGGAACTTGAGCAAGTGATTTCCTCTCTGTGAACGTCAGTTTCCACATCTGTAAAATGGGAATAACAGCATATGCCTTATAGGATTGTTGTAAGGATGAATGGAGATCCTGGTTGTAAAAAAAAAAATACAGGCATTGGATGTTTTATTACTCAGTTTAATAAGTGTTCATTAATTAGTGCCTGCTTTTTACTTAGCCCTCTGCTAGTCTGTGTTGAGGATATAAAGAAGGCATCTGGTTCAGGCCTGGAGGAGCTTAAGATCTAATTGGAAAGTTGAACACACACACATAAACAAAAACACAAAGTTAAACAATAAGAATTTAAAAAGCTAATAAACGATATCATCAATTAGTAGATAATTAAGTGCCAGACGAGTAGCATAGACAGCACTGCAGGGGTTCAGAGGTAAGAAAGAACACAAGGGGATAATAATAATAATAAAGACCACTTTGAGCACTTTCTATGTGCCAGGCACATGCTTTGTCTCATTTAATTTACCCATGGACCATAGGAGGTAGAGACCGTTATTACATCCATTTTGCAGAAGAGGAAATTGAAACTTCAGAGCGGTTAAGAACCTTGCCCCAGGTCACGCACCTAGTAAACGTGGAAGTGCTGTTCTTTGGAACCAAGCAGTCTGACCCCAGAGCCCCCTCGTGCTGAAGCACCACGTTCTACTCTGACAGAGGCCCGGGTGTGGCGGTGCAGAGCCCCGAGCTGGATGGTACAGGAGGGAGCCCCATGAGCAAAGATGGGACTGAGGGGTCCATGGGGGAAGACCCCAGGCTGGCTGGATGGCTGGTCCTCGGGGACAGTGGAAAGTAATGCTTTGTGGTAGAAAATGAGTTGTCCATGGGGGTTTCGGGTAATGTGGGGTCCAATCAAAGCAGTGTTTGGGAAGGCAGGGCTGGGAGGAGACACCTTAGAAGGATTTTGACAGAGCTGATCCCACTCCACATCAGCCAGCTCCTCGGGTCACTGCTGCCACTTCTCACCCCAGACCGCTCATCCCCGCTGAAGGGGCCGGTCCTCACCAGTGGGTGGCAGAAAGGCCCCTTTGCTTCTGAAGAAGCAGGGCAGGGAGATTGGGAACATACATGACAAGGGCTTTGGCTCTTCAAGTGAAACGCCGTGCAGTAGGAGTCCCCGGAGGACAGAAAGTTCACTAGCAAAGGTGGGGACTGAGAAAGAAAAATCTTCAAGAACGTATTCATGTAACTGATATTTATTGAATATCATTGATGTACATGGTAGACTCTTCAGGGAATAAAAATAGGATGACATCATTTGTGCCTTAATTCACGCTTGGAAAAGGTATGGGGAAAGGAAGGGCAGATGTAGGGTTAGAGAGAAAAAGAAAGAGAAAAGAAGAATAAACACTGAGCCCAGAGACATGAAATATCGAGGTCATGTACAGGGCAGTGTGGAGAGATAACCTTCTACGTCTTCCCTGATGCTAGCCCCATAGTCACCCGAGACCACAAATGCTCCAGGCCACCACCTTCCCAAGAAAATGTAGCCTAGAGGTGCTTCTGTGCCATTGATTGCATCCCACAAACATTTTTTGAGCACCCCAAGGTACCAGGCACTTAAACTCTTAAGAAGAATCAGAGTTGATTGTTACCTAAGGTGGTCAACCTTGACAGTGCCTTTTGATGCCTTGCAGACCTTAATCAGACATATTGAGTGCCATCCATGCTTGCAGGAGGAGAGGGCTAGAAGCAAAGGGGAGAAATTCTATACACTGTCAAACCAGATGGGCAGAATAACTCTCTCCTTACCTGGCTTCGGTAAGAGGTGAATAAGGTAATGTAAAGCTACCTAGAACAGCGTGCAGAACACAGTAGGCATTTGATAAAACCAAGTATGATTCTCTCAGTCAGCTCCGGCATGACTGATTCTCTTTACTGAATTGACCAGTTTTTCAGCTGAAATCATTACCTGGCTAGGTTGGTATTCAGCCAGGCTATTTGGTATTGTGATCTCACATTAGTACCCATCATAGGAGCCCGGAGGCACAGCTAAGAAGTAACTACCATCAGGTCTGTTTAGAAGGCACCTAAAGAGCCAGGCTTAGCAAATCATTTGATATTGTTAGTTGTGAGTGACAGAAACTGGCTCTAGCTAATTTAAGCAGAAAAGGAATCTATCACAAAGACATCAGAAAATTCACAGAATCAGTGAGAAGACAGAAGAACTGACAGTGGCTGGGAAGCAGAGATGCACTTGGTCATGCCACTAGAAGAGTCTAGTTAGGCCACTGCCTGAGTGGCTGCCATCATCATACTGGACATGGCAGCAACTGTCCTCTCCTTTCTGCCTCTCCTAGACAGTCAATGCCGTTGCATTGGGCTCACTGCTGCTGTGGGCTCTCAGTCTCTGCTGTTGCTGGAAAGGGTCTCCAAACTCCCCCAATCATCTGGTCACCCCTTTGAGAAGCAAAAAACCAAGGGGGAAAACCCAATGGGGGAAACCCAAACGCCAAGGGGGGGAAAAAGAAGAAGGGGCCCCCCCAACCTCCAAAAGTCGAAACAAAACCCGCCTTCCAAAAAAAAAAGAAGGGAATCAAAAGGTAAGCCGGCAAAAGAAAAAAAAAAAAAAAAAAAACACCTAAATGTTCTCTGTACAATACTTTACTGTAGCATTGAGGGTTAAAGGTACTACCACACTTGATTTCAAGTGACTTTTGGCTAGTCTAAAATACCAAAGCCACCCTGTAAGAATATTAGTCTGCTTCTGAGGCTATTTCAAAAACTATACTTGAAGGCAAATGTCTCATATAAATTTCTAAAGCTTTTCAGGACCACTGTGGTGGTATTCCAGTGGTGGTAACACCATTGGAAATAATACTTGCTAAAGGGGAAGGTCAAGGATATGTTTGGTCACAAATATAAAAATCCCAAACTTCACTGATTTAAATAGTGATTTTATTTTTCTAACAAAACAAAAGTTTTGGAGGAGGATGATTGCCGCAGATGGCTCAGTGTCCCAATGATGTCAAGATTAAGTCTCTCTCCACTATTCTCGTGGACTTTTCCTCATAGTCACAAGATGGCTACCACAGCTCCAGATATTATATCCAAGTTCATAGAAGGAAGAAGTGAGAAAGAGGGGAAGGGGAAGGGTCAAACCACCTGCATCATTTCCTTTGATCATGAAAACAGACTGTTTCCCAACACTCCCCTCCTGCTATGCCATCCCTTACTTCTACTTGTTCCTCATTTGCCAAAACTGCCCATCAAGTTGCAAGGATGCAAGGATGGCTGATGGTTAGGAGAGATGAAAACAGGATTGTCATGATTGGTCTATGCCAATCACGAAGCACCGCCTGGGCCTGGTACATTACTACAATGTTAAGGTGAGGAAGAAGGAAGGAGGTGGATATTGGACCACAGATCTAAATTCTGGGATCAGATTTGGTCATTGCAGGATTGGAAGTTGGACACACAAACACTGGGGACAAGGGCTTTCCAGGAGAGGAGACAGAAGGAATGGAAAAACACAGGACATGTGAGGAGAACAAAGAAACTTGATTTGGCTGATGTGTAGGTAGCTGTACTTTTGGTAATCTATCCTACAGAGATAAAATCACTGATTGTAAGCATATAGACACAAGAAATTTTATTAGTCAAAAAACACTAGTAACAACCTATATGCCCATTAATAGGGGAGTGGTTGAGTAAGTTGTAGTATATACATCCTATGAAATACTATGTAGCTAAAAAATGAATTAGCTCTATATCTACAGACCTACCCATTTATTTTCAAGAAAGAATGAACAAGTTGCAGAGACCCCCAATATAATCTTTTTTTATATAAATAAGCAATAACATAACAGCCCCACATATATGAGTATAGTTTATATGAGCACAGTTTATACGAGCACCGAGCAGGTGAGGGGGTAGAAGGTGCACTCCAGGACATTAACACTGGATGTGGAGACTTGCAGACCTGGTGGGAAGTGGCGAGGAGGTGTGGAAGACGGTCAAGGTTTTTCTTTGTATACCTTTGAATGTTTTGCTGGTTGAAGGGAACATGTTTCTTTTGTAATCTTGGGATGCAATTTACAGCTTTCAAAAAGTAGTTTAGAAGTAGATTATGAAGAGTCAACTGTTACATGTGGACAGTGGGCAACCACTGCAGATTTTTGAGCAAGGCAACCATGTGGTCAGGAAAACTAACCTGGCAGGAGTATGTACGATGAATTAGAGGCAGGAGAGGCTGAGGATAGGCACAATTAGAAGGTTCCTATAGCAGCAGCTCAGTCAGAAACTAATAAGAACTGAACTGTGCCAGCAATAAATGTGAAGAAGAGGAAAGGGGGCCCAGGCTAGAGCCTTGGGACGCACATGCCTGAATATTGGGAAGAGTGGTCATGAGGGGGCATGTTTTTCCATTAAATTGTGTCAACCAACACATCTTACACGTTGAAAGCCTGAATAAATGGCTGTCGAACCATAGGTATTTCTCTTCTCCAACCTCCTCCAGCATCCATTTATTTGACATTTGCAATAAAGACATCCAAAATGATCATTATATCTTTTCACGGGATTTGTGTTATCTTCCTCATTAAACTGAAAACACCTTGGGATGTGGGACTATAGAGAATACCTATTGGTGGCCCCCAGAAGTGCAGTGAACCCCATAAGTAATCATTCATTCATTCGCCATAGTTGATGGTGTATATAAAGGCTCTTTCTTCATTCATTCCTTGAAGGAGCAGCTCCAGTCCTGTCCCCTGGGAGTTTCCCAGCCAATGAAGGAGACAGACTCTCAACAGGAAATCCTATTCTGGGAGAGGGTTACAGGAGGTGGGAGGATGCAGGGAAGTGAACCATAAACTGAGGCCTGAAGGAAGAGGAGGAGTGAACCAGGTGGGAGAAGAACAGAAAGTCATTCCAGACAGAAGGAAAAGCATCAGCAAAGCCCTTGAGGTGGGAAGTAGCATGGCACATCCAGGGAACCAAAAGGAAGCCCTGGATAGCAGGCGCTGGGGGGAGGGGAGAAGGAGGCAGAGGAAGGCAGAAAGGCAAGCTGGGGCAGATCAAGCCACTACCGCCAGCCATGGGAGGCAGGCTCAACTTGATCCTAAGAACAATGGAAACCCAGATGCTTTTAAGCAGAAGAGAAACATGGTCTGATTTGCTTTTTTTAAGAAAAAGCACTCTGGCTTCAGCGGGGACCACAGAGAAACAACAGAGGAAGCTCAATGGCCCTGTCGGCCCATTAGGCTGGGAGCCGCCACAGGCTGAGTTGAATCCGTCCCATCGCACCTTTCTTCTCCTCTGCACATGCGCCCTCCCACTGCAAGTGGCTATGGCCAATAGGCCGACAATCTCCGTGTCAGGGAACTAAAATCCCCCCCAGCCCCAACACTCTCCCAGAGTAATGGGTTGGGATGCTGGGGAACAGAAAAAAAGAAGGGATGAGGATATGGATGCGATGTGGATAAGTCAAGGCCGATTTCTTCTTTCCGTGCCTCAGTGATTTTATCTATAAAAAAGGGCATTCATTGTACCTACCTTAGAGAGTTGCTGTGAGGACATAATTCATACAAAGTTCTTAGATAGCACCTGGCACAAAATGAACAGTCAAAAAGTGTTAGTTTCTGTTTTGTTCCTCCTGAAAAGATAAGTGGGACCCCATGAACACGGACTGTATTCCTGACATCTAGTCGGATCCCAGAGAAAGTCTGAGAGCCTCTGGCCCAGGCAGTCTCAGGATTCCAAATGACCGAAGTTTGAGCAAATCTTACATGCAAGTTTGGGCCTGGATTGCTAGTGTGTAGATGCTTCTGTTCCTATGACTGAAAAAGAAAGAGCCCCCAGATGGGGAAAAGGGAGCTGCCCACCGCCACTCCCCGCAAAACCGAGCTTAAGCGCCAGGCCTCTGGCCCAGGCATGAGATCCTGCAGCCTCACTAGCGGGGGCGGAGCTCGGCGGGCCGGAGGCGGGCCGGCGTGGAGGGGCGGGGCCTGCGTATCAGCCCTCAGCCCCACCCCCAGCGGAAGTGCCGCTGGGCCCGCCCCTCCCTCCGGAGGCCGGTTCCCCTCGCCCCTCCCCTGGTCCGCTCTCCTCGCCGCAATTCGGCTACCGGAGCTGGTTCGGCCAGGGCCCCAGCAGCCGTACGGAGAGGAGGCCCTGGGTGCGCACACCTGGCTGTCGGGCGGTGTTCTCTGCCCCTCCCACTCCCAAGCCCTCCCTTCCATTTCTCTGTTACCGGCGCGGCCACGGGGGCGCCGCGGGGGATTGCACAGGTAAAGTCTCGGCAAGCGACGGTGCAGGCGTGGGCGCCTCCTGCGCCGGATGGGCAGAGGAGAAGCCGACTGCACGTGCCCGGCTTTTTTTTTTTTTTAAACAGCGTTGGTACTGACAGTGGGTGATCCGGGAGGGCGGACGCGGACGAGGGAAGTGCTGCAGTGCACTGGGGAGAAGGAGGGGCGGGACTGAAGCCCCCGGAGCTTGGGGGCCGGGTCATTTGTGTCCTAGCGTCCTGCGCAGGCTCCGTTGTGCCTGGGAGGTGGTGAGCTGCTTGGTGAGGGCGGGTCGGGGCCGCGGTGTTGGAGGATTGTCCCCCACCCACTCCCTGAGGTGACTGGGTTTTGACAGCCACCCCGCCTGGGCGCGCACAATCCCAGGTTTGCAGAATGAAAATCAATAAAATCGATGCAATGGCAAAGAACACGAAACATGTTGGGTTATTATTATTTGAGTTTGTTAAATTCTTTTTTTTTTTTTAAACTTGGAAAAAAGGTGGCTTCAGCTTAGATCATGGCCTCGGAGAGGGACGCAAAATATTGCCTGGTCTCCTGGCAGGGGACGGAGGCTTGTCTTCGGGCTCAAGCGGCGAAAACTTCCCCAGGCGGGCTTGCGGGGTCTACTGGCGGGAGGGAAGCCCCAGGGTGCGCTCGGTTTCCGGATACGGCTTTTCCCCGCGCCTTATCATCTGCCCTTTAGGGAGAGAGCCCCCCTCCACCGACATTTCCCCGGCTCACCACCCCCACGCCCTGGGGGCCGCGCCTCCTCCCCTCCCCCGCGCTCTCCCCGGCGCTTTAAATAATGATATTTGCATGCAGGGAGCGATTCATAAATATGTCAGGGCCGGTGAAATATAGGCAACATTTCAAACTTTCTATTTAAAAAACATGAATTATGGCCGCGGAAAATGTGTTCCCATTTAAAGGCGATACGAAGTATTTGGTGTCTCGTCCCCGGGCCCATCCATCACGCAGACAATAAAGAGAGTTTTTCGCCCTGACACCCGCGATTTATGGGCGCCCTTCTCTGCCCTCATCACTCACCCGCCGTGGCCGGCCCGGCGACAGGCCCCGCGGAGAGAGACTGGCGGCCGCCCCCGCGCGGGCCCGCGCGCGCACTTTGCGCCCTAGCCGGCCCCCCAAGATTGTGGCTCTCAGGGGGAAGCGCCAGCTCCCGGGAGTTGGGGGATCTGCCATGAGGGGTCTGGGCGAGCCAAGGGGAGCGGAAACCACACTAGTCCTCCCACCTCCGCTCACGCCTCTCTCAGGGCTGGGGCCCAGCGCACGGAGGAGCGGTCTTGTGGGCCCCCTCTGCGTCCGGGCCTCGCCCGCCGACCGCGCGGGGAAGTTTGCAGCGCAAGCGGTGGTAGGTTATTTAAACCCTGGATCGAGGTGAGGGCAGAGAAGTGGTTAGGGACTTGGTTACTCAGGCCGATTCTAGGCCATTCCGCCCCGAAGGAAGCCAGCTGGTTTCAAGCTTTCCTGAACCCCGCCGGGTGGACCATTCTGGGTAAAGCTCTTTTGGCGACTTTTCCAAAGCCGCCTCTTTCCCCACTGTGATCCCTACAAACACATCCTGGGCGTCAGAGGCAGCTTGGAAACTATTTTTACCATAAGGGGCATAGGAGTTGCCCAGAAATAAGGAAGACGAGGCGCCTTCCCTAGCGTTTCGCCTCGGCCCTGCCAGGAGGTGCCCTCTTCACTCCCCTTCCTCCGCCCCACCCCGCACGCGCTCACACTGGCGCACTGTCCTTCAAGAGCCTCCACTCAATCTCTGTTGCTAACTTGCGTCGGAGAAAGTTCGGGCTACCTCTGCAGAGGAATTTGCTTTCAGTTTCGCCGCGGACAGACTTGGCCAGGCGCGTTTCCAAAGCACCGGCAGAGGTGGGAGGTGCCAGGCACTGCTGGGCAGCGAGAAACCACTGGACCTGGGGCTGCAACTCGTCCAGACGTCCTCAAAGGCCGGACCCGCAGCCGCCGCAGCACGAGGAGCCACCTCGCGTCCTGCGCTGGGCCGAGGCATCTGCCTGCAAGCGAGCCAGGAGCCGTTTCCTGCCTGATGCCTCCGAGCTGCATTTATTCGGATAAATGCAACGCAAACGACAGCCGGAGAAATCTTGTCGATTCTAAAAATGACAAGGTTGAATTTATTAGATCGAGATTCCTATGTAAGTGCGGGGAGATGAAAATGATACAAACCGCTCCATGTCCAGTATGAACACTACTGATTGCTTTCAGCTTCAAGGCATGTAACATAACACATCTGAATATTTAGATCTAGAGAGGGACATAAAATATTCTTAAATTGTCCATGTGTGCACATATAGTTAAACAGGAAAAATTCCAGAGCAAGTATCTTTTTATAGCCCCTGCTTGGGTGTCAATCTGGGTTCGAGATAGAACTTATGTCCAAATAACCACCCAGCAAATATTTCCTGTAGCCAGAGTGAGTCCCGCATTGTGGAGGGGTGCGGTATCTACAGCTCTTTAAATATGTGCGGCATGGCAGAAGTAAAATAAATACATTTAAGATAATCAGGCGCGAAGGTAACTGAGCCACTGCATCAATACAATATTTCTGGGCATAGAAATAAATATTCCTACAAGATCGGCTGTGGAGAGTGCAGACAAACAGAATGATTTTCGGGAACCCTGTGTGGTGTCCTGTAGCCCGGTTTGCCAAGCACGCTGAGGTGTGCTCTATTCAATACCTGCGGCCTTGGCCTGGCGTGACTGCTGGGAGAGGCTAGACCCCGACGCCCAACACGCAGCGCCTTGGGGGTTCTCCGGTATGCAGGCGTAGAAAAAAAAGCCTTCGCCAGGCGCTGAACCCCGCATGGTACATAAGGTAGCAGGGCCTCGGGGCCCGCGGGCGGCCCTTCCCCCTCAGACACTTAAGCCACCCTTCAATCCTGGCTCCACCCAGCTCCAGCAGTGGCCACTTGGGTCTATAGATTTGGAGGAAGAGCGCAGAAAAGGGCGGTTCAAGCTCGTTCCCAAGGCATCCCAAAGCGCCAAGAGGAGGCCACAGGGAACAAGGCCACGATTTCTGCGTCCTCCAGGAACCAGGCCCCACCCGACCCTTGGGGCTCGAATTTGAGAACAGAAGCAGTCATTGGGGTGTAGTTACTCATGAAATATTAGGTAGCCCCTCACATACTTAGTACTGAGGCCCGGATGCCCCATAGGTCTCCACGTATTTGCAAAGCCCAGGCAATGCCAACGGTGATGTCCGCAACGTTGCAGCTGTAAAATTCCAAGACCAAATACTAATTCCAGAATAGAGCGCTTGCAATTGCCCACCCGTATCACTGCCCCAGTCTCTCTCTTTTCCTTTCACCCCTCCAAACGCACCCAAACCTTAAACAGGCGAAGAGTTTCTAAGAGCCCCTGCTTGAAGAGAAATTAGGGAGGAATTTGTCATGAGTGTCCGGGAATTGCACACACTCCCGAGGCGACCCTGCCGCGGGAGAAATAACCCGGCCCCTGAGAATGCCCTACTCCAGAGGGTGTGACTGCGCACCGAAGTGGTTTAGACGGTATACCGAGAGGAGGGAGCGAGAATAGGAAATAAGCCCTGGCAAGTAAGAAAAGGTAAAAGGAAGAGGAAATGAAGAAAAGGGGTAGGAGGCCAAAAAGGAAGCGGGAGAGGAAAAAGGAGAAGGGAGAAAGAGAAAAGAAATGGAGAGGGAGGGGAGGCAAGCCGAGAAGAGCGCAGGCCGTGGGGTAGCCCCGCGACCAGGCCGGGCCGCGGCTCCCGCATGCTAGGTTCCAACCCCCGCCCTGAGAAGCGGCGAGGGCCGCGCGGGACCGTCCCCCGCTGGCCCCGCTCCCAGTCGGGTGGGGCGGGCCTGGGTCCAGCGGCCTCCGCGCGCTCTTTCTCTTCCCCTTCCTGGGGGACCGCAAAGCGGGCAGGACCCGGGTGGGGAGGCCCCCGGGGGCGCACGCCAGTCCGGGACTGTTTTGGCGCTCTGGGCCAGGCTTTCCAGCTCGCCGGGCCTGACCTGTCAGGCGGATTATCTTCGAGGGAGATTAATAGGGGAGGCGGGCTGCAATAATAATCGTTTTGTTTGATGTGACAACTCTGATAGGCGTTGATTTACTTACAAACTGATAGGCTTTTAATTGAGCGCCTCCGCCGAGCCCGAGATGAAAGGGAAGCGGCGGTGAAAGGCGGCCCGCCTGCCCTCCGGCCTCAATACTGATTAGCCATCTCGACAGTGAATAGTTCAAGGCATTTTCAAACTTTTTTCCTCAGCTCTCTACTCTTCGTTCTCCTCCTCCCACTCCCTCCTCAAATATCTGCCATGCCCACTCCTTTTTTAGAGAAAACAAATCATTTCCATTGTGTGCAAATAAAATCCGCAGGACATCCGCGCCAACCGCTGCTGGGGGTTGGAGGCATTAGGCCTAGCGCAGAGTAATTAATAACCCCCCACCCCCCAGCCCCGGCCTGCGCGGCCTTCGGGGGTTTGGCCTTGGTCAGGAGGTGCGCAGGCTCGGACGCTGGCGCCTCCCAAAAGCCTGGGGCGCGGAGGCCCCCAGGCGCCCCCGTGCGCTCGGACCTTCGGAGTTGAGATTGGAGAAGAGTGAATACTCGCTGGCTAAGACCCGTGCCCAGGCTGCACGGCGCAGACCCCCGAGCGTGAGCGGCCAAACCCGGGAATGCGGGAGCCACTCCACGGCTCCCCCAGGCTTTGGGTGCTGGGGCTGCCTCCCCTGAGCCGCCTGGTGTAGTAAGAAAAGCTGCTGGAATTAGAGCAGAGGGGGAAAGACGCGTCTGGAGACTGGGGTGGAGGGTGGGGAGGGACGCCCCCGGACTGCGGTCACCCCCAGCTCTGCTGCAGCTGCCAGCATTCAGTGCCCGGGCCTCACGGGGAGGTCTCGGCGCCACTCGGCCCAAGGCTAGGCTGGCGGCGCTGCAGTTGGTCTGAGTCGCTACCTAGACGGCCGCGCACTCAGTGACACAGACAGACACTAACACACCCGAAGGAGAAGAGCGGCTTCACAGGCACGTTGCCCTGCAGAGGCAGCTTAGGACTGTACCGCCCTCAGACACGGGCACCTGGGACTCGCTCCCGGAAGATCATTCAGACAACCTTTACACCCTTGCGTGTGGCCTCGCCACCGTCTCGCCTTCCTCAGTTGTCGCACAGATACTATAAACCCCTTTGAGTGCAGGTGTGTTCTTACACGCTCACACTGACAAACACCCGCCCAAAACGCACACCGCCTCACTTCCCTTTTCTCTCCAAATTGGCTTTAGTCAAGTTACCATTTCATGAAGTTTGCCAACCTGGAGAATCAAGGGCTAAAATTAAAACGCAGAAAAAGAACGCCTACGAGAAAATTCTAAAACTCACCCCAGAAAGTTCGCGGCACCCGTGCGGAGTGGGAGACAGAGACGGAAGGGGGGAGGGGAGCGGGGAGGGGAGAGGGAGAGGGCGAGCACGCCCAGGGCAGGTTCCAGGGTTCCAGACCCGGCTCAGCGCCGGGTGCGCGCCGGTCGAAACCGGGTCTCCGGGATCGGCCCCCGGCCCCTGCCCCCCGCGCGGGCACAGGCTGGCTCCCAGCTCCCAGCGCTCCCGGCCCCACCATTTATCAAAAGGACTTGACAACAAAAGAAGAGCCGGGGCGGAAAAGTGGGGGAGGGGAGATTCAAAGTGTTCCAAGTGGGTCCAAGGAAGGGGGTGTGTCCTCCCCTCACCCCTTCCAATTTCTGCCAGTTTCTGGAGGTGACCCTCGAACTCTGCCCGGACGCTAGGTACCAAAGCCCTGAAAACTCACACAGCGGTACAGGCATACATTCACACTGTGCACCCAGATCCAGGTACACGGTGGCATGCTCAGCGCTTCCCCTCGTCTTTCAAAACAACCCGAGTGACGGTGCAAATCGAGGGGAACGCGGCAGTCTCGGTCCGCTTCCCTGGAAGAACCCGCGTTCCCACAGGCAGCCGCCCCCTCCCTCTCTCGCTCCTTCCCCGGGCTCTCCCGGCGCAGGTCAGTCCCAGCTCTGCGTGCCACTAAATTCGAGAGACCAGCCCCAAGAAGCACAGGTTCCCAAGCCTGCTGGGATGGCGCCGGGCGGGTGGCTGGGGAGGACTGGGGAGGCGACTTTTGTGAGCCTGAGACCTTTCTCCCCCGTACACCCACGGCCAGGCCTCTTCCTCTCAGCCCTGGTTACTATCCCAGGGGGTCGAAGAATTGAGGGGGCCTTACCCCTCCATTGACCCACCGTACTCAAGGTTACTGGGTGGTGTGGCTCTTAGAAAAGTCTCCGAGTTTGGGGTCGGGGAACTACTGAGGGTAGTTAGTTGTCCGCGGCAGGGTGGCAGCCTGACATCCGCAGGCTACACGCCCCCGAGGGACTATGGAAGGAGGTGGTGATGGGAAGTTTCTCATGTTAGACGTCGCCGCTGCCCGTCTCAGGTACCCAGAGCCGCCCGGAACTCCGCGACCCCGACGGACCGGAGCCCCGCTAGGTGGAAGGGTGTGTATGTCTCCGACACCAAGAGCAGAGGCGCGCACCCCAGGCCTGCGCGCCCGTCTCCGAGCCCTGGGCGCACCTGCGCACTTTCCTCCCACTATGCATTTTCCTGACACTGAGCGCCGCTTTCCCGTCTTTCATTCTTTCTCTTAGGCCCCCTCACACCCCATCCCAGGAGGCTGCTACTCTTTCCCCCTCCTCGGGTTCCCTCTCGGTCTCTTCCTTCCTCTCTGTCTCTCCCTCTCTCTTTTTCTCTTCAAGTCGCACCCGCCTTGTAATCAGCAACAAAAGCTGACATAAATCACGGGCGGATTGACAAGAGCTGACAAATAACTGATTGATTGCGGTCGAGGAACATTGACAATTGATGGAGGGGTGGAGATGCCCAAAGAACGGGGGGGAGAGGAAAGAGAGGGTGGAAGGGGAGAGTACGAACGGGGTGGGGGGAGAGAACGAGTGTGAAACAGAGGAAACATGTGACCCCCGCTCCAGCCCCAATCTACGCGTCCGGGAGAATCACGTGGCCGGGAAGGGCGGAGAGCCGGGCGCGCACCGCCGTGCTGAGCAGCCACCGCCTCCGCTGCCCATCCAGTTTCTGGTTTCTCTGCCGCCGAATCTCAGGAAATCAAAGCGGGCGGGCGGACTTCCTCCAGGACCGGCTCCCCACCTTTCCATATCCTGGTGGCCGCGCCGCGCGGGATCTCAATTACTGAGGAGGAAAGAACATTTGGTGTGCGGGTCTCCTGCGCGCCTCTGCAGCTGACAGTCCGACTGGTGTCCGCACTCCCGCCCGTGCTCCTTTTGGACACCCCCCTCAGTCCGTTCCTCACGCGCACCCACCTCCAAAAGGAGGTTTCAGTTTATTTTCGAGCCGGGGAAAGGAAGAACGACGAGGAGGAAAAAAGAGGGAGGCGGCGGATGACAAACGTAGAATAAATGTCCATCTAGTCCTCGGAGCGAAATCGAGGGAGGGGACACGCAGGGGGGTGGCGAAGAGAAAGCTGCCCATTAATACCAGCTCCGAGAGTCTTGGCGGCGGCGGCGGCGCGGGACGCGTCACATCCCCTTGACCCTCCAATCACCTCGGGCTCCCATTTGATTGGAAGGCGGCAAAGGCTTTAATCTCCCCCTCGGTGCAGCTGCTTTTGAAGTGAGTTTCCTCGCCAGAGCCCCGGCTGGACACGCAGCGGCTCACATCGCAGAGCGCAGCGCCAGCGCGGGGCCGCGAGAGCGCAGCGCAGGGGAGCAGCCCGAGGCGGACACCGCGAGCCGCCCGGCACTCCCGCAGTCCTGCCGGCTCCTCCAGCCCGGCCACGGCTCCGCTGCGGGCCATCCAGGATTATTCGCTTCTGGCTGTAGGCGCCGAGAAGGCTCGCTGGGCGCCCGTGGCCGCCGCGCCGGCTCTTGCTCCTCCTGCTGCTCCTGCTCCCCGGGCGAGCGCGCAGCCCCGGAGCCCTCCCCCCGCTGCTCCCATGCGCGCGGGTGGGTCATGAGCACAGCGCCCTCGCTTTCTGCCCTAAGAAGCAGTAAGCACAGCGGCGGCGGCGGCGGCGGCGGCGGCGGCGGCGGCAGTGCAGACCCTGCTTGGACCAGCGCGCTCTCTGGAAGTAGCTCCGGCCCCGGCCCAGGCTCGTCCCCGGCCGGCAGCACTAAGCCTTTTGTGCACGCCGTGCCCCCCTCTGACCCCCTGCGCCAGGCCAACCGCCTGCCCATCAAGGTACTGAAGATGCTGACGGCACGGACTGGCCATATTTTGCACCCCGAGTACCTGCAGCCCCTGCCTTCCACGCCCGTCAGCCCCATCGAGGTAAGGACCCTCTCCCTCTCCCTGGATCGCGCTGGGACCACTACCCCAGCTGCCGCGTTAGGGTTTTTTTTCTCTCAGGATCTGGGGGTGGGGGGGTCGGAGTGATTCAGCTCGGGGATAGAGGAAGAGGATAGTGCTTCAGCACCTCAAAACTAGGGCAGAAAGAGGGAGGAGGTGGAACTGGGAGTGAAGGCTACCAAAACCTGTTTCTCCTTTTGGGGTTAAAGCCCCTACCCCGACTCAGGTCCCCTGACTTACTCGGCACCGAGGCAGGCGGAGGTCTGAAAAACGTTTCCAAAGTCGCCGTCCTTCGGCTCCCCAGAAGCTAGTATGCGTACCCAGCCTCTGAGGCGCCAACCGCCCAAGCCCTTACTCTGAAGAATTTAGGGGTGTGGGGGGGAGGGGGTGTAGTTCTGGGTCTAGGAGACGAAAACCAAAACATTTTGTTTTTTTAAATCCATTTAGCTCTCAGAGAGGGCAGGAAAGATGCTGATGGGGGTTGGTGGGGGGGTATCTGCCGCCTTTCCCAAGGGCGAGAATGTTTGTTGTTTGTGGGTGAGTGTGGAGCGGGGTGCAGCTTAGAATTGCGCCTCGGGGCGGGGAGGATCTTAGTGGGCTGATGCGGAGGGGCATTTGAACCCCAGAAGCCAGGAGTCTAAAGGGTTTCCCTTTCTTTCTCTGTGTGACCCCCACACCCCACCCCGCAGCTCGATGCCAAGAAGAGCCCGCTGGCGCTGTTGGCGCAAACATGTTCGCAGATCGGGAAGCCCGACCCCTCGCCCTCCTCCAAACTCTCCTCGGTCGCCTCCAACGGGGGCGGCACGGGAGGCGCCGGCGGCGGCGCCCCGGGCGACAAGGACGCCAAGTCAGGCCCCCTCAAGCTGAGCGACATCGGCGTGGAAGACAAGTCAAGTTTCAAGCCGTACTCCAAACCCGGCTCAGATAAGAAGGAGCCGGGCGGCGGCGGCGGAGGCGGCGGCGGCGGCGGGGGCGGCGGCGGGGGTGTTTCAGCGGAGAAGTCGGGATTCCGGGTACCGAGCGCCACCTGCCAGCCATTCACGCCCAGGACAGGCAGCCCGAGCTCCAGCGCCTCGGCCTGCTCGCCGGGAGGCATGCTGCCCTCGGCTGGGGGCGGCCCGGAGGGCAAGGACGACAAGAAAGACACCGACGCCGGCGGCGGCAGCAGCAAGGGCGCTGGGGGCGCCTCGGCGGAAGGGGGACCCACGGGGCTGGCGCATGGCCGGATTAGCTGCGGCGGCGGGATTAATGTGGACGTGAATCAGCACCCGGATGGGGGCCCGGGGGGCAAGGCTCTAGGCTCGGACTGCGGCGGCTCATCGGGCTCTAGCTCTGGCTCCGGCCCCAGCGCGCCCACCTCCTCCTCAGTGCTGGGCTCTGGGCTGGTGGCACCCGTGTCCCCCTACAAGCCGGGCCAGACAGTGTTCCCTCTGCCTCCCGCGGGTATGACCTACCCAGGCAGCCTGGCCGGGGCCTACGCTGGCTACCCGCCCCAGTTCCTGCCACACGGCGTGGCACTCGACCCCACCAAGCCGGGCAGCCTGGTGGGGGCGCAGCTGGCGGCGGCCGCGGCCGGCTCTCTGGGCTGCAGTAAGCCGGCCGGCTCGAGCCCGTTGGCCGGGGCGTCGCCGCCATCCGTGATGACAGCCAGTTTGTGCCGGGACCCGTACTGCCTCAGCTACCACTGCGCCAGCCACCTGGCCGGGGCGGCGGCCGCCAGCGCGTCGTGCGCTCACGATCCGGCCGCTGCGGCCGCGGCACTTAAGTCCGGATACCCTCTGGTGTACCCCACGCACCCACTGCATGGTGTGCACTCATCGCTAACGGCTGCCGCTGCTGCAGGCGCCACACCGCCCTCCCTGGCCGGCCACCCCCTCTACCCCTACGGCTTTATGCTCCCTAACGACCCGCTCCCCCACATCTGCAACTGGGTGTCGGCCAACGGGCCGTGCGACAAGCGCTTCGCCACGTCCGAAGAGCTGCTGAGCCACTTGCGGACCCATACGGCCTTCCCCGGGACAGACAAACTGCTGTCGGGCTACCCCAGCTCGTCGTCTCTGGCCAGCGCCGCCGCGGCCGCCATGGCGTGCCACATGCACATCCCCACTTCAGCCGCGCCGGGCAGCCCTGGGACGCTGGCGCTGCGCAGCCCCCACCACGCGCTGGGACTCAGTAGCCGCTATCACCCCTACTCCAAGAGCCCGCTCCCCACGCCCGGCGCCCCCGTGCCGGTGCCCGCCGCCACCGGACCCTACTACTCCCCCTACGCCCTCTACGGACAGAGACTGACCACCGCCTCTGCGCTGGGGTATCAGTGAGGGCGCCGGCGGGGCTAGCAAGGGAGAGAAAGGAGCTGGGGGGAGGGGAGGAGCCGAGGGAGGGGCGGGAGCGCTGCCGGGGCCGCTGACACCCGCGGGCAGGGAAGACCCGGGCCACGAAAGGAAAAAAATATACACCGTATCTACCTACCCGAGAACAGCGACCGAGACCCGGTGGGAAACTCCCCTTTCCCCCACCTCTCACCTCCCCACCCAAACTTTATAAAAGTTGAAAAAAAAAATCATTTGACTTTTTATAGAAAAAGAAGGAAAAAGTAATTGAGACAGTGTTCATCTGAGGACTGCGTCGGTGGACACTGGTATTTATTTATGTTAGCTCCAAGCGGACCCGTGGTTCAAAAGTGCATTATTTAGTTTGAGCTCCGTAGGTAAAAAAGGAGGGGAAAGAAATTAAAACTTGAGGGTAAAAATGTGGAAAACAAACCCTCCCATCCCTTGTAGATTATAAATAAAAGCAAAACCACCACAGAACTAGAGGTCTTCTCTTTAATGTTACTTTAAAATTGCTATGATTGTATTGTACGTTATTTAATGTCTGATTGAAACACAAATTTACATGCATGTTTGTTACAAAAAATGAAAAAAAAGAAACAAAACAAGTCACAATTTGTCAGCTCTGATTTCAAATTGCAATTATTTTTAAGGTGTATACCATCGAAAGAGAATGGGTATTTTTTTGTATGTATTCTGGAAGAAAACAACAAAAAAAAAAAGGAAAAACAATTCTATTCCAAAACCTCATTTGCCTTATTTTGTTCTTTAAAAGGAACACTTAACTATTTTTAATTTTTAAGTCCACCCGCTGAGAAGGGGACAAGGTTTACGTCATGTACTAAAATAATAGACAATGTATCGCTTTAAAGATTAAAATTCCGTATATTTGATGTATTAAAAGGTTTTACTTCTTCTTTTATCTTTTTTTATTTTTTGGTTAAAGAGAGCGTGGCAGAACCCGCAGTGGGTTCCCAGGGCCGTGGCCGAATTTCCGATTGCTTTGTTGTGATTTTCTGGAAGAGGCCAAGGCGTTGGAAGGTCCGGCCAGTCGCAGGGTTGGCCTTGGGGAAAATATTTTTAAAGAGGAAATTTCACAATTTGGAAAGATAGTGCCCTTCGCTATCAATCATTTCGTTTTTATTTACGTTTTCCCTTAGCAGACGGTTTGTTAAAAGTGAAAGGAGGGGGGAAAGTGGGGTTTTTGTTAAATTTCCCTCTTGAGACTTTTGGGCGTTTGGGTTTCGTTTTGTGCAGGGAGCGGAGCAGGCCGGGACTCGCCGCCTGGGCCTGGGCCGCGGGAACGTGCTGCCGCCCGCTGTCCCTCTCTGCTGTCCGAGCATCCCCCGCCCCAGGCGCGCAGCAGGGATCGTTTGGGGGACGGAGGGGCGCTTGGGGAACCTGTTTCCCCGGCCTGGGCAGAGTGCGCCGTAACCCTCTAGTCTCTTGGGGGAAAGTGAGTTTTGTTCTCTTCTGACTGCCGCGGGCCAGAAGAACCACCTCCGCCCTCGCCCCCACCCCCAGCTGCTTCCTCCCTCCCGAGTCCGACCCGGGCAGGCCGGCGCCGAGGCTGCTTTTCCCCGCGTCCTGCTAGCTCTGCAGCCGGCGCTCTATTCCAGCCTGCGCCGCAGGAGAGCACGCCGGGGCAAGGGACACGGAAGCCCCTTCAAATCCGGCCCTGCCAGGGTCCTGGAGCCCACGCTCGGCCTCTCTGGGCAACCAGATGGGCGCAGAGGGCCGTTCCGGCTGCGAGCTCCGCACCGCAAACGCCGGCGGGGGCCTGGGTCCCGGCGCGTATCCCCGCGGCGCGCGCCGATCCCTTCTCCCCAGCTTGGGCCGCAGGACCGAGCTGCCTGAAGCGCCGACAGAACCACCCGCAGAAAAGTCCTGCTCGCTTTCGGGGAGGAGATGCCGGGTCGGAGACCCTGTGCCGCCTCACGGACACTCCAGAGCTGGGCGCGAGCTCTGGTTCTGGTTTGGGAGCTGTGATCCCAGAGCGCCCTTCGGGGGATCCCGGGACCGAGCAGTCGCGGCGCTGAGCGCGCGCCCCAAACTCCCCTCTCCCCGGAGTTAGGCCGTGCTGGGTTCTGAGTGTCGGGCTTCCCTAAGCGCTCAGCTCCCACCGTTGCCTCTGGGGACTCAACTGCCGCGCAGAGTCCGCCCTCGGCCCTCGGTCTGGGTCTGACAGCCGCGCGGCCCCTGCCTCCGTGTGCACAGAGGTTGGTGGCTTTAAGATTTTCCACCCTCCTCCTAGCGCCTGCCTTAAGGCTGCGGGGCCTTTTCCCGGGTTGCACGCAAAGCAACCCCGGCGACCTACTCTGGCTTCGCCGCCACCTCTACGGAGGGGGTAGCTTCCGGCGCCTCTGACCCTGATGCCGGTGCGCCCCGAGACCCTGGGAACCGGAGCTGGCGCCGAGGAGGACCCCGGGGACGCCGAAGCCCCGCTCCCACTCGGGTCCAGACGAGAGTCTGGGCTGGACCTGGTTCCTCGAGAATCCTGGCCGACGGGACGGCTTGCGGCCCCCAGGCTCTGCGACAGACACCGCTGCCCCCATCCCCGCCAGGTGGGAGGGGAGGGCGTTCGCGGAGGTGGTGCGGCCAGAGTCCCACACTCCCGTGCCCGCGGCTTGGGACCTGAAAACCAGGCTACTGCTCCCCGTCTCACCAGCACCAGCCGCGAGCTCCCAGCCACTGTGACCCACAAGCTTTGCGCTCCTTTGCCTCGCGCCTTTGGACAGGGGTCCTTGGGCCACCACACCTCGCTCGCTAGGACCTGCTCGGGCAGGGAAAGACCTAGAAATTTCCCTGCCCTGGGATTCAGGCCTGGGACTGGCGGGAGACAAACTGGGAGTGTTCATGCCTTCATGCCCCCTCTTGGTATTTTATTAACAAAACCCAAAACCAAGTCCCTTCCCTTAAAAGTTTAATGAGACCCCCCTTCCCGGAGAAGATACGCAGAGGCAGCAAAATTCTGGAGCTGGGGCGCCAGGGGTCGAGGGCTGAAAGGATTCCCCGACGTGACGGACGGAGCCGAGTCACCCGCGGCGCGGGGTTAGCGCAGGGTGGTTGCCAGTATGTTCTGCATGTCCAGGCGAGGTGCGAGCCTCCTCGGAGGGACAAACGCCGCTCCCCAAGGTGCGCCCCCAGCTGTCTCCAGCTTTCTACAGTATAGCCACGGGATCCCAGGCGCGCTGCCGGCGGCTGGAGTCCCGGCGAAGCGCCGCGTGTCCGCCAGGCGGCGCTGCGGAGCCCGGAGGAGCGGGAAGGAAACCCGGAACCCGGGCGGTGTGCAGGCCGCCGGCTGGGTCGTCATCCCGAGCCCCAGCGCCTCCGCTTTCGCATGGCTTCTGGGCCGCTGTCCGGGAGTCCCCTGCCTCTCGCTCCTCTCTCCTTCTCTCCTGCTGCGAACCGTCTCCCCTGCTCTTCTCCACCCGCTCCAGCTTCTGCCTTTGTTTTCTCCTCGCTCTCTTTTCCTACCCCAGAGGGGTCAGTCCAAGTGCCACGAGTCCCTTCCCAGCCTGGGGAGCTCCCGCCACCCACTCTCACGGCTCCAAGTCACCTTGTCTGCCACGCTGAGATGGTCCCCACACATTTATGCATTCATTCACCCCCTCGCTCACTGATTATTTCCTAGTGCCTACACCTGGCCAAGGGTTGCCTATCCCTTTCCTTGCCCCCAACACAGTTGGAGAAACTGAGGCCCAAGTCCTGGAAGCCAGTGGCAACAAAAGCGGAGAAAACCCAGGCCTTTCCCTCCATTCAGCGCTTCTCCCCCGCCCACCTGCCCCTCTGTTGGTGATACTGAGTGACCCTCGTGTCCTTGTGCTGGGTGACTTCGAATAAATAACAGATCAGGAATTTGTGCCTCTGAGATAGCTCCAGAAGAAGGATCGGCTGCTGAAATCTGTCATAAGCCTGTGGACCTCTAGGTGAGCACAACCAACACAAATACAGATGCCTGTCCACAGACGTATGCACTCATGGCTTGCACGTCTGCACACATTCACGCAACTTTCGCAGAAGCAGTCCACCTGGTCAGGCACACCTCGGTATGTGTGGACACACGCTGCAACGCAGACGGGAGAGGGAAGGATGATGAGCTTGGTCTTTACACAGTTGGGAAAGGCAGAGGAAAAGGCCCCTCTAGGAGATGAATTCTTTGCGCTTTGGAAAACTTGTAAAAGTTGCCCAGAAGGTGGGGCCTGCCCCCTGCCAGGCCATCAGCTGGCTTCTGCCGCACATATTGGTTTAGGGTTCCTCCCCAAATGTGGTGCTCAGAGTGACTGCAAAGTCCAGGATGACTTGCTCACATCTGTTCTACACTATGTCTAGCCCATCTTATCCTGTATTATCCCATTTACACTTCACAGCAATTCTGCGAGGTCATTAGAATCTTACCCCATTTTCAGATGAGGAAACTAAAGCGCAGCAGGGCAATGCCTGGGAATTAGAGATTCCAGTTCATCTGGGGGAGGGTGTGGTGAACATAGTTGAGATTTTAAAAGTTTCTGGTGTTATTATTATTTTACTTTTCATTATGGAGATTTTCAAACACATAGAGGTAGAAAGAATAGTGTAATGGAACCCCACAAACCCATCCCCCAGGGTCAATTATCAATTCAGGGCAATCTTATTTTCTCTCTACCCCCTCCAAATTGCTCCCCCCCCAATTATTTTGAAATAAGTAAAGACATCTTATCACTTCACCGCCTGTGGTGTCTGTCACTTCCAGCTCGGGTTTCAGTGTGTGCCTGGGCTGGCTCCCAACCCAGGGCTCCTCCCACTGCCCCACCTCAGTCCAGGCTCAGTGCACAGCTAAACTGGGATTCAAACCCGTTTCTATCTGACCCAGAGGCCAAGCACTTACGGACAACTTATGTTTGTAAAGTCTGCATTCTGAGTTACCGAACGCTACCCTACGTTGGGGGTCCCCAAGGGTCTAAAGGTGCTGAGCTCTCTCTGGACTGGGAAAAGTCTCTCGAGGCCCTGGCTAGGCAGCAGCGCCTGGTGGGGACACCTGCGGCACGAGGGCTGTTCCGAGAGCCACAGCAGCGTAAAGTCACGTGGTGCAGTGGGAAGAGCACAGACTTGGGTTCAGACCAACCTGACTTTTAGCTCCACCGCCAGCTCAGCTCTGTGGCTCCACTTCTCTTGACCTCACTTTTCTTGCCTATAAAATGGGGGCACCGATACCAGCCTAATGGTGGGTGTGAGGCTCAGATGAAATAATAAATTTGAAAATCCCCAACCTACTCCCTAGCCTATAGTGGCTCTTAGTAAAGACAGGTTTCTTTCTTTCTTTTCTCCCCGAAGTCTCGCTTCATTATAACCGTCCCTCTTGCTCAAGAACTTCCTATGGCTCCCTCGGGCCCACGGGCTCAAATCTTTATTCCACTACCTGGTCATTAGGGTGCCTGTACTCACGGGTCGTCTGATCTGGCCTCTCTTTGTCTGTCCTACCTTGTGTCTCACCAATCCTCACGGTTCAAACCCTCTGCCCACCAGCTAGCCCCTCCCCCAATCATCCCCAACACCCTGGTAGATGGTGCCCATCATACACTCCTTCCCTGGAATGCCTTCCTCTCTCCCCTTCCCTCAAAACTCTTTTAATTCTCACCTCTTCCAGCAAGCCCCCCAGATTTTCCCCCACCACACACTGATCTTTCCCTCACTTTGCATCCTCTCGGCACTTAACACAAAGGCAGAGGGTAGAGGTATAAAGGCCACCAGACCAGAGAAGAGGATACTTGATTTTGAGCAGTGCCTTTTCTTAGTTGTGTGACCATGGACAAGTCACTTATGTCCTCTGTGAAGCCTGTCTCCAAAACTGATACAGAGCTGTGCATACCATGGGTAAACAGCACATTGCCAGCAATCATAATGTTAATAAGTAGTGTGTATTGCACACTTACTATTCCGTGTACTCATTAATTCATATTACTATTACCATCCCCATTTTACAGGTGAGGAAACCGAGGGCTAGAGAGAAGTTAAGTGTCTATATACTAGTCCCTGCGCCTGGGATTTTGTCTTCCACCCTCTTTTCCTTATCACTAGCAACTCAAAGCTCCTATTTTAGATCTCAGGTGAAGCGTTACCTCCTTCTGGAAGCTGCCCCACCCCAGGCCCTGTCCACCGGATTTAACGCCCTTTCCTTTGCTGCGGTAGCACCTGTCCATCCCACCATCACATCTCTTTATGTTGTCCACAAAGTCTGGATTCTGAGTTACTGGGAGAAAGGACTATGTCCTATACCTAGTTCTAATCCTGGCAACTAGCATGGTAGCTGGAATATAGTAGATGTTCAATAAATGTCAGAAGTGGGGGAGAGAAAAGGAAGGAAAGAAAGGGAGGGAGAGAAGAAAACAGAGAAAGGAAAAAAGACAAAAGGGAGGACAGGTGCAAATAAATTGAGCCCTCTTGGGTGAGATTATGTTTCCAAAGAGGGGAGGATAAGAGGAAAAGTAGCCGTGGTCTTAGAGGCACTTTGAACATCTTTGCCTACAGCTCAAAACTCAGGACCAGGTAAGCATCTATGCACCAGTTGGGAATTGCATTTGCTGACAATAACAAAGACCCCTAAACAGTGGCTTATGGAAGGAAAATGTTCTCTCAGGCTGGAGGTGGGCAGTCCAGGCTGGGGGTGGCCCTCAGTCACCAGGGACCCAGGGTCCTTCTGTCTTGGGCTCTGCCAGCCCAACCAGGAAGCTTTCATCCTCACGTCCTCTCTGAGCCCAAAGGGGCTGCTTGAGCTCAGCTACCATCACCTCAGTTCCAAACAACAGGAAGCAGGAACAAAAGGAGGTCAAAGGATCCTTCCCTTTTAATGGATCTTGGAACCCACACAGCTCTTCAGCTTGTACCTCACTGTATAGAACTTAGTCACATGGCCACACTTAGCTGTCAGAGAGCCTGGGAGATGTAATGTTTAGTCGGGCACACAGCTGCCTCAAATAAATTCAAAGTTGCTAGGGATGAGTATGCCCCTTCCCCCAAATTGAAGCACTGTCCCCCAGTGTAACTGTATTTGGAGATAGGGCCTTTAGGGAAGTAATTAAGGTTAAATGAGGTCATGATGGGGGGGCCCTAATCGGAGAGGACTGGTGGCCTTATAAGAAGAGGAAGAGATGCCAGAGATCTCCCTCTCTCTCTCTTTCTCTCCACACACACACAGAGGAAAAGCCATATGAAGACACAGTGGGAAGGCAGCTGTCTACAAGCCAGGAAGAGAGCCCTCACCAGAAATGGAATCAGCTGGCACCTTGATCTTGAACTTACAGCCTCCACAACTGTGAGAAATAAAGTTCTGTTGCTTAAGCCACCAACTGGTCTGTGGTATTTTGTACAGCAGCCCAAGCTGACTAGTACAAAGGGCTCTGCTGCTGAGGGCGGTGAGGAAGATGGGAGCTGGAATAGAATATTGGCAGACCCCCTGCAGTCCACACTGAGGTCATTCAGAACCAGAGTCAGGAGAGAGCCCTGGTGGCCTTCCAGGGGTCACTGGATGGTGACTTCTCCCTTTGAAACGGATCCCCATTCCTTAAGTGGGCAGAGTGGTATTTAATAAGCCCTCAGAAGTTTAACTCGGGATTGAGTTGTATGATGCAATGATGTAGAGCGGGATTTGTCAAAAGTAATTTTTACTCCTGTAAATGAACAGCTCTTTGGTTAGAGACCTGTTCTTTTGACCCTGTACTAACCCCGGAAGAAGGTGTCTTGGAAGGAAGGAAGGAAGCAAGGAAGGAAGGAAGGAAGGGAAGGAGGGAGGAGGGGAGGGGAGATGGGGAGGAGGGAAGAGGAAGGGAAGGGAACAGGGAAAGAGGAAGGAAATGAAAGGGAGTAGCATATCAAACCTACCAGCCACTCCCTTCCGTGTAATTAATGAAAAACTGAATATAGCCTCCACCCCCAAACAGAGGCAGACCTGTGCTAGCTCGACTTTGGGCTAACCTTGCCTTAAACAAGTACAGTGTAACTACAGAAACATAAAAGAAACAAAACACAACCAAGAAGAAGACAGATATCATCGAATCAATCACAGCAACACGAGAGCGCGTGTAACCATGCTCCATACACCCGCAGAGCGCACGCCGGTGCTGGCGCAGGAGGGTGCGGGAGGGGAGGGAGACTCGGAGGAGAGAAGAGAACTAGGGAACTGGGAGAAAGCAGGAACCAGGAGGCCACAGGTTCCTTGAGAGGGGTACTGAGCATGAATGTGAGCTTTTCGGTTGCCCTGTTGCTGGAAGTTTCCTCCAGCATTGGTGTCAACAGGAGCAAACATCCCAGAGCTCTCAGCTGACCTCTCTGTGCGTCCCTCCACTCTGCCATTTGTCTTTCACACACATCTCCTGTCCTCCGAAACCCTTCGGGGGCCATTCCTATGGTGTGAGAATTCCACACTCTCCACATCAGTAGTTCTTAAGCCTTTTGTGGGTTCAAGGAAGGATACGGAAACCACAGCCTGTGTTTGAAAATCCAATGAAAGCTATGGCCCCTCTTCATAGAAATCAGTCCGCATATTCAGCATGGGAAAAATAATTTCAGGTAGGTCGTGGGCCTGCAGACTTAAAATCCTTGCTCTTAAGGGAAACCCAAGATTTAAATATAAAAAGAGCACACCCCTGGGAAATGCTCCGAGAGACTCTGAGCTTTCCTTTCTAAATTATTCCAACAAGGAGACAGTCCCAACTACTCTGTGTGATTAACTGTAATAAACAACATTATGTCAACCCACCACAGGCCAGAGTTAACTTGTGCAGTGCTCACCAGAACTCTACGAGGTAGCACTATCATTAGCCCCACTTGGTAGATGAGAAAACTGAGGCATAAAGAGGCGAAGTGACTTCCCCAAAGTGACAGAGCCAAGAAGTGGCCGAGCTGGGATTTGCTATAGGATATTAGGCTCCAGGGCTTATTATTTTGGGGCTTTTCACCACTTTGCTACACTGCATAGTGGCTTTTACTTCTCTGCACACCGAAGCCACACACACCTGCCTTTCTCCACAAATGCAGATGTCAGGCCCCACCCAGTGATGTGCTGGAATCAGCTCATACTGGTTCATAAGAGCCAAACCACACACATCTCTTCCCAACTCCTCTTTCAGTAGTGCCAAGTTGGTAGCTTGAAGTCAGCCACGGTGGGAGTATTTACACTACAGCAATTGGCAAATGCTACACACCAAGGCTTTTTACCTCCCAAAGAACGGTTTGTTCAACATTTACAAGCTCACCACTGGACCCACCTGTTCTAGCCCAGATAGCTGCAGCCTGCAGCCCTGAATCAGTGGTATGCGGAGATCCTCTTCGCCACCGGTGAGGAGGACTTGGACATGGTCTGCTGCCCCCAGGCTTAGTGTGCGGGGCACTTAGAGAGAACGTAACCTTCCTCTCTGACCCCACTGCATGTGGGCCATCTTCCAACTGCCCTCAGTGCCTTCCCTCTCCTGGAACCCAAGCCTGGTCATCTGCAATCCTAGACCCCTTTCCCACACAGATCCAGACCATTTACACCAGAGCAAGCTGACCAGTGCGGGATGGTTCTGGCAGCCCACCTGATGTGGGGAATTTGGATGTCTGGAAGCCTCTGCAGGTTGCCCGCTCTGCACTCCTGACCTCTGGACCCTTGGCTATCGATGCCTGCGAGCCAGATCTCGTTTAACCCAGCCCCTTTGGGGTTAGTAGACAGCCAGCCCATCCCTCTAGTCCTGCTAGACACCTGTCCTGCTCCCTCTCCTCCACCTTCTGGGAGCTCCCAGCAAACTGCCCAGCTGGGGCCAAGCCAGTTGTGACAATGCACATACATTCTTTGACCTTTGTCCATAGGAAAACCTCCATCCGACAGCAAGGCCTCCACTGGGCCAGGCTAGAGTGGAGCCTGCCCTGGTGCCCTCTCACGAGGCGGAGTCTCAGGCCACAGGGAAGAAATTGGATTATAATGGTCATTACCATTTAGTAAGTACTTTCTTTGTGCCAAACACTGTACTTAGTGCTTTTTATGCATTATATTTTTTAATCCCCACAAGATCTCTAGGATGTAAGAACTATATTAACCTCTTGTTATAAGAAAGAACACTGAAGCTCAGAGAGGTTAAGTAACATGGCTGAGGTCACACAGCTAACAAGTGGCAGGGCTGAAATTCAAAGCTAGGTCTGTCTCATTCTAAAGCCCTCGCCTATAAAACCTGTGTACTTCCACTCACAGGTTCTGCACTCAGAGCCAACAGAAAGCCTACGCTGCTCCTTCCCCAGCCCCCAGGGAAGTATGGAAGGGCAGCCCCTCTTACCTCCTTTGGGATTCTCTGGAGAAGCCCCCAAGGTGCAAGGGGAGACAACCTTGGTCACCTGCGGCAAGACCAGTGCCCAGAGTTGTGAGCCTCCAGCCATGGAAAGTGAGTGTTCACTGGCAAGCACATGTTGAGCACCTGCTGCATACACAGCATTATCTTAGGGATGGAGGCAGTGGGAAGATGGCCATGTATCTGCCCTCAGATAGCTCACTGTCTAGTCTAGTGGGTCATGGAAACAATTGTGGCCTTACGGCGGGCTCTGATGAGGCCCAGGATGAATTCCAACAGGAGGATGTGGAAATCATCAGGGCTGAGGCAGCATTTGGTCTGGCCTTGGACGGTGAGCAGCATGTGATGGGTGGAATGGGGGGATTTAGGAATCCAGGAGGAAGAGCCAGCAGGATCAAAGGCGTGGGGGCAGGGCAGATGGTGTCGTTCTTTGATAAGCAATGGGGAGCCATCAGAGGTCTTTGAGCAGAGGAGAAACACTGCAGGGGGAACAATGAAAGACTGGAGATAAAGAGATCAATTTGGTGGTCCTGCGGTTGAGAGGAGGAGGTGAGAGCTGGAAGCAGGGGAGAGGCTGCGGGACAGGCAGGGCAAGGCCAGCTGCAGGGTCAGTAAAGAGGTCGAATGGACCATACTCGGTGAAGGACTGGGCTGGAGTGGACAGAGGGAAGTAGCCTCAGGTACTGGGCTGCTTAGTGGCAAGAAATAGACCCAAATACGGCGACTTAAGTCAGAAAGAAGTTTCTCTCTCGGGTAGTGGTCTCTGTCGTCTCTGCGGGACAGCCTGGAAAATGTAGCATCTGGCAGGGTGGCCATGGACCAGGGAGAAGAGATTTGGGGCTGAAGTAGAACCCACATTTGGGTACTTGGAAGCAATTCCAGAGGGAGAGCAGGCTTTGGAAGGGAGAGAGAGTTTTGTACGGGTTGAGTTTTTGGTGCCTACATCAGGGCAGGGCTGGAGATGTAAATTTGTGAGTTGTAAGCAGAGAAGAGAGAGCAGAAACCCAGGATGTGAAGGATACGTATCCAAGCAGACAGAATAGAAGAAGAAAACCGGACCAACGGCGAAGCCCGAAACGCACGAGGAAGGCTTATGAAGAGCAGTCATTTTGCCAGTGGTGCTTTCCAGTCAATTGGTGGCACCAACACATCCCACCCCATGTACTGTTCTCGCACTATGAAGTTGACACTCCTTCCTCGACGGGTGGGGTCTACGTTCCGCCATCCCAGGAACATGGGCAGGCCTGTGACGCTGTGTGACTTCTGAGGCTAAGCTGTAACAGGCTATACAGCCTCCTCTGGGCTGCTCGCCCGTGGAACCCAGTCACCATGCAGTGAGGAAGCCAAGCGGCCACACGGACCAGCCACGTGGGGGTGCTCTGGCCCAGGGCTCCACCTGAGGCCCCAGCCAAGGGCGGCATCAAGTCCAGCCACGTGAGTGAACCGGCTCAGAGAATCCCTGCCCCCAGCTGGCCCTGGGTGGAGCCACATGAGCCCACCCCACCACGCCCCACCCAAATCGCCAATTTGTGAACAAAATGAATGTTAGTGTTATTTTAACCATTCAATTTGGGAGTCTTTTTCTTGTAGCAATAGATAAGTGATACAGGCCGGAGTCCCTTTCCCACCCCAGGAGAATGCCCCCAGCCATACAGAAAGGGCGCCCTGGGCTGGCCTTGCCCACCCCACACTTCTCTTCCTGTTCATCTCCTGCTTGCCCCTCCTCCAGCCCGGGCACGTCCCTCTGTCTGTGTTCCTGGTCCTCACTGTCCCTCCCCTAGGCTCGGCCCTTCGCTTGGCCTCACAGGCCACCCCATGGAAAGGGCATCCCCAGGCTGCACCCCTCATCTATCTCCATCCCCAGGGGGCTGGGAGGGGTCGCCTGGTGGCAGAGGAGTGGGAGGAGAGCATGGGGTCTCAGCACCAAGAAATGGAAAGTCCTCTGTGTTCCCTGGAATAGAGTATCTGTGTGAGGAACAAATTTCAAATGTAGAGAGACAGAGGGACGAAGGTCAGCAAGGAAGACTCCGGGACCAATAGGCCCAAGGGGCTGAGGACAGGGAGGTGGTCGGAGGCACCACACCCTGTGGGCACAAGAAACCCAGAGGAAAATCGGCTCAAGCGGGGATGTGGCTACGGTGCCAGGACTCAGGGCTCCTCAGCCCCTGAGCATGTCACCAAGCAGGTGAGGGCGTGGGGGAGCTGCACAGGGCTGCACAGCCCGAGCATTATTGGGGTGCTGGGCTGTAGGGGCTATGTCCCTTCTAGGGGCCTGGCTGGTAGTTACCCGAGTAGGGGCAGGAGGGAGCGTGTGGCGAGGGAGGTGTGTCCACGTGGCACTGTGCCTTTGTGGGACAGTGCTGCTCAGACACACGTCTGAGTGTGGTGGGGGCATCTGCGGGGGCCTGGCCGTGATGGGGGGGCATACCTACATTTGGACAAGCCCAAGTGACACTGTGTGTGTGTGTGTGTGTGTGTGTGTGTGTGTGTTTGTGTCTGTGTGAGTATGTGTGGGAGAATGTGTATGAGTGCGTGTGTCTGTGTTTGTGAATTTGTATGTGAGCATATATGTGAGTTTGTGGGTCTGTGTGTTGTGTAAGTCTCTGTGTGCATGTGTGAGATTATCTGGGTGCATGTGCATCTGTCTGTACCATGACCAGGAGGGAGGGAGAAAAGGGGGCTGGAACCCCAGGTCCTCAGCATCCTCAGACAGGAGCACCCACCCCACAGAGCAGACCACGTTCGCACCCCACACCTCCCAGGTCCTGGGCTGAGGCCTGCCTTCAGAGCAGGCACATGGGCTTTCCTGTACACACAGGAACCAGAGTGGTCCCAAACTGCCCGGCTTCCATTGCAGCTCAAGAGCACCTCCTCCTGGAGGTTTTGGGGTCTCCTAAAACCCTTTGAAGAGGACTACACACGCTGAGAGCTCAGGATGAGAACCAGTGCCTGCCAGGGCAAGGATCTGGCCGCTGATCAAAGAGCTGGCATCCTCATGGACCAAAAGATTGATTAAACACCCACCAGGTTGCCAGATCGGTAGGTGATGGACAGACCGGCAGTGTGGCTGGCTGAGGAGACAGGGTTTGCCCCTTCTGTATCCTTGTCCCCACCAACATTTAGCACCAGGCTGGCTCAGTGTAGATGCTCAATGAATGGCTGATAAATGAACAGATGAGCAAGGGAAATGGCAGAGTGATAAAGTAGCTGAGCGCCTGGCCGAGGGCCCGAGCATGCGGATGGTTTGTTGATTTAATGACCAAGGAATTGATTGAGTGACTAAGTGACTGGGAGACTGAGTGACTGAGTCACAAAGTGACTCTGATATTGCCTGGTTGATGGCATGACTGGATGGCCCACAGAGCTCAGGAAATACTGGGATTTGGGCAGCAGAGGTAGCAGCCAGCAATGCAGACTCAGGGATGACCTCTGCCCCGGGAGACCCTGGAGGTCCAAAGATTCCAAAAGCAGCACAAGGAGTGGGGGCGGCTGGGGCAAGGAGGAGCTGGGGCCTCAGGGGAAGCGGGTTGGACCTATTGCCCACACTGGGAGGGACAGGGGCTGAGGAGCACTCTAGAATAGAGCCTGTTGCAGAGCCCACTCAGAGAATTCTGGTCTTACTCCAGCTTCGACAGGTGGGTGTCTGTCATGGGGCTGTGAGGTATGTGCTAGGTCAGGGAGGAATCCTTTAGACAGAGATCACAGGGACTCGTACGGAAACCCAACTTTTCCCCAGATTGCAGGGTAAGGACCATGGGCCCCTAGATCTTTCAACCCAGTATGTTGACATCAGGAGCAAAGGCTGTAGCCACAGCTGAACTTTCAACCCAGAGAACCCAGAACAGTCGCTTAGGAAGCCTAGGTGAAGAAAGTCAGATAACAGTAAGAAGGATGCAGGTTGGACAGTGCTTGTCTTGAATTGCCTGGGAAGACAGACATCATGAAACCCTAAAACATGGAGTCAGAGGAGGAAGTAATCTGGATTGTGCAGGACTCCCTCAAATTCAAAGGAATACCTATCTGCCACCCTTTTGGCCCGTGGATGAATTATGGGTTTGTTCATTAGAATTAGGTTCTGTGGCAAGTGACAAAAACGAAAAAAAAAAAGCTCTCTTTCTCTCTTCTCTCTTCTCTCTCTCTCTCTCTCTCTCTCTCTCACGCACAAACACACACACACACACACACAATTGAAATCTGAATTGAAATCTGGAGACAGACAGTCCAGGATTGACAAGGTAGATCCATAAACTTATCAGACCCAGGGTCCTTCCATTTAGTTGCTCTACTATCCTCTTCCCATGGTCCATGATGGCTGTTTGAGTGCCAGCTATCACATCTGCATTCCAGCCAGCAGGAGAAAGAAGAGAAAAGCATACTCCTTCCCTTTAAGAACACATCCCAGAAGTTGCCATGATACCTCCACTTACATCTTATTGACCAGAACTTGGTCACATGACCCACCTAGATAAAAGAGAGGCTGGGAAATGTAGTCTTTATTTTATTAAAATTAATTACAAATCAGGGTTATATTACAGAAAAAAGAAGAGAATGGAGACTGAGGGGCCACTAGTGGCCTCTGCCATAAGGGGACAATGATGGGTTCTGGTTAAGGGATGTAGACACTTGAGGGCCAAGTCTTAAGTCAGAGGTGAGATTCCACGGAGCTTTGGAAAGGCAGTACCCCGTCTGCAGAATTCAGGGGGCCACGTTTTCTCCTTTCCCCATGGGTGTCTTAGGGAGACACGGAGCCACGATGCAGAGAAGACACCTTTGCCCTTGGAGAGATGATTGCTTTCTATTTGCAAAGGCCCGCTCTTGAGGAAGTAAAGTCTTGTATCCTCCTTGATCCTGCTCATCACAAAATCTTACTAAAGTTCCCACTGGAGACCCGGCCTCAGTGCTCCTGTTTGCTATTAATCTTAAATCCTTCCCAGACAGGGCCCATTCAAGGTCACAGGTTTCAATCCTGGAGTAAGAAGAAAAAATCCTGAAAATTTGCCCTCCACACCTTGAGTCAAACGGCAAGGTCTGCTCAGCGGCGCACAGGTACTGTGCAAGGCTCTGGGGCCCCATCGCCCGGATTCCGTGCCACTGGCTGGCTCTGTGACCTTGGGCACATTGCTCCCTGAGCCTCAGTTTCATCATCTATAGCGAGGGGTGAGAACAGGAGTCCCAGCCTCGTGGAGTCATGTAAGTGGTGAGAACAGGGCCTCGCGGATAGTAAGAGCTCAAAACCGCTCAGGTGTTCTGGAAACGGAGACAGTCATTTCAGGCCTGTGTCATCTGCCTTTCAAGGGGTGAACAGTCCTGTCTTTTCTATCTCACATGGCCCCTTCCCTCCCCCATGCACAGAGTGGAGAGTCGCCACCGCAGGCCAGCCTGGGCACAGGGTTGGCGTGGAGTGAACTGGTCTGAGGCTTGCGCACTTCTCTTCCAGCTCGAGTGCCAGGCGCTCTCCTCTCTCCCATCCACTTCAGCAGCCACTGCCCGCCCAGGGGTGCTGAGGGAGCCATGCTGTGGGTGTGTGGTACACACCCCCTCCCACCCCACTTCGAAGGGGCATGGCGGGGACCGGGACCCCCTGCACGGGCCCCCTGCAAAGCTTGCATTCGGATGGCCCCTCTCCCAGAACAAAGGATAACGGGGTGAAAATGAAATTCGCTTCCACGCTTCCCTCTGGTTCCTTGAGTGTCACTTTTCTGCGTATTTATGGTAATCATCCCTGCAACAAAAACAGTGACTTCACTGTCTAAATAATAAGGTAATTTGTTACAGCTAATTACTCAAGGACTTCCTTAATCTCACTCAATTAAAAGATCCGAGAGGATTCCTGCCCCCTCATGCCAGTGTTCCTGAAGATCCCCTAATGTATTCTGGATCACAGATTAGTGGGGAGCCACGAATGGTCCGTGCTGGGCAGAACTGCTAAAATCCATCCCGGCAACGTGAAGCAGTGATTTATTGTGACATGGAATGTGGGACATTTCCCCAGCTTTTGTGATTGTGGTAATGAAGCTGTAAACCAAATAGCATGAAATGAGGCAAGGCCTTACAATTTAATCAGCTCGTAAACAGATCTACTGCATCAAGCAAATGACATTATTATCCATCCGAAGTAAATCATGCTAATCTCGGGAGATAAAATCAACATCGTTAATGGTCACATGTCATATTCATCAACACTAAACCATCCCCTTTGACAGATTAATCCTAACTACAGCTCCCAGGATGTATGGTAATAGGGCTTGTAGCATGCATTTCACTCTGCGCCAGGCTAACCAGCACTCTTAGGCTGCTATTACAAATAATTTTTTTATTGATTTACATATTTTAAAATGCATTTAAGGTGAGGCACCATTAAAAACCCTGTCACCCACCCATATTTCTTCCCTACATTCCCAGACTTTATTAATAGGAACGGGAAGACAAACGCAGTAAGTCTTATAAATACTTTGTTTAGGGCACTGTTAGGGGTAATTAAGATTGGGACTGGGGTTTGGGAGGGGTGGAGAGGCACAGGTGAGGAGCAGAAGGGGTGGTAGGAGGAAGGGACCCTCTTGTGGTTCAGGGACAAAGGGAGATTGCAGCTTCTTTGGCTTCCTGTTTTCCTCAGAGGTGCCAGGAAGAAAGGGAATAAATTGTCCCCCAAATCAGCTCATGGGGCCTTCCCTCTCTCCCTTTCTCTCCCATCCTACCCCCACCCCGTCAACGCAGCTTTATGGCGTGTGCTTCTGTGCTGGTGTTTCGGTCACTGTATCCTGCCTGCTGACTCCAAACGCCAAATGTATTTATTTATCATGAGGCTGACCTAGGATGAATGCTCCCGGAAAAGTGTCCACTATTCAAAATGTCACTTCCCCTCAACAGGCCGTGCATTATATTGACAGGCATACTTTCAGAGGCCTCTGAATGACGAGGATGGATGGAGGGCTGCCGCGGCAGAGGGCACTGGCTGCCACCTGGGCTGAGGGAGGGAGAGGAAGGGAGTGGGTGATGGATGAGTGGGGGAGTGGGTGCCCGGGTTATTTACACCCTCCTTCCAGGAGCAGGGACGCCGTGGGGGCCAGGACAGTGACTGCAGACGCAATCTGGAGACCTTCAGGGCTGTACTGCTTGGTGGCAAGCAGATGGCGACCCACCCTGTCCCAGCCACCCTTCTGATGGGCACATATGAGGGGCTTCCTGCCCACCAGTCAGGGGTGGAGGGTGGAAAAGAGGGGATTGTCCTCCTTCTGAGTGACAGCAGAGAGGGTGAGGGTCCCAGGGCCACCATGTGTGGCTGTACAGACCTGACATTGCACAATGGCATTCACTGGAATTATTCAGCGAGGCAACCCTGGGATCACCATTTCTTTATGAAAATCCCGCATGCCCACATCGACCTGCACAGGAATCCAGGAAGCAGGTGGAGTACCCAGTTTGAGCTATTGAACTCCACTGAGGCACCTCTCTCGATGTGCTAGAAAGACCCGACCTTGGCTTTCATGGGCTGAGGTACAACTCAGACGCTTCCAGACCCCCCAAGCATGCTTCATACAGCCCTCCAACTGCTGTGGTCTATTTCAGGGGCAGGTTTGATAGATACAATGGGACCCTGAAAAACTCCCCGGCCCAGGTCTGTGTTTCATAGAATTGCATCTATCAATTAGACCAGCTAATGAAATGAAGCAGAGACTAAATTAAATTCAAGGTTTGGGTGGCACCAAGTTCAAGAGGTTGGACCTCACTGAGCTCCATAAGAATCTCTGAAGATTTCGTGTCCTGGATTTTCCGTGATCCTTACTAAGGGCCCTGGAGGTTGCCTCCTCACTGGCGGACTGAGGGGCCCAGGAAAGGCCTGTCTTTGGTCTGAGTTAGTATCGTTTAGCGCAGCGGTTCCCAAACTTTAACATGAGTCCGAATTTCCTGAGGGCTTTGAATGGGCTGCTGGGCCGCACCCCCAGAGTTTCTTATTCAGTAGGTCTGGTGTGAGGCCCAAGAGTTTGCATGTCTAGCAAGTTCCCAGGTGATGGTGATGTTGCTGGTCCCAGAATCACAAGCTGAGAACCAGGGTTTGGGTAAGAATACCTAAGCCAGGTAAGGGTGGAGGGGGGAAGAAAGGGAGGTGTAGGTGTAACCCGGGCACAGGTTACAAGCTCAGAGTTGGGTCATGGTAGGAAGCTAAGGCCGGAACAGGACGTGAAGTCAGGAGTGGGACTTCCATGTCTCCAAGGTCTTGCCTCTTCTAAGTTTCCGGGACTCCTCAAGTGCAAGTGAGCAAAGCAGACCTGATAAGCCACAGTCCGGAACCCCAGAGGTCAAGACCCAAAGCAGCAGGTGCCCTGGAGGCCACAGATGGCTGGATTCCTGCCCTGCTGTGTGGCCTGAAGGACCTTCCTTTCCCTCTCTGGGCTTCCCCTCTCTCACCTCCTCCTCTGTGAAGAGAGAGTGGTGTACCAGATTTCCTCCAAAATCCCTTCCATTTCTGATAGGTGTGAGGTTATGCCACGTCTCCCAAAGAGTACTTTATGGATCCCTTGCTCTCGTTGAAAAGTAGTTTCCATGGTGAGATAGTTTGGAAAACTTTTCAAAACATAAGCCGCCTTTTGGATTTATAATTTATACTTGCATATTAAAGACTCTGAGGAGTCCTGAAGTCAAGAAACCTGTTTAACTTTACTTAATCCTTCCCAAAAGCACTTGATTACAGACCCTTTTTTCCACTTAACACCTATTGGTACTGGGGTTCTACAGAACACACTTTGGGAAACACTGGCCAGTTCCAAGGGCTGAGGCAAGGGGCAGACGAATATGTCAGGACCTGAAGACGTCTTCTCCCTGCGCCTGAGAGAAGGTGCAGGCCACTTCCCTCGACTCTCAGCACCTGGGCACATCGGCACGTTCAGCAAACATCTGTTGAGCACCTGCCAGGGTCTGAGCTGCCTAACAGAGAGATAGTGGAGCGATAGCTCCTGCCCTCAACAAGCTCCCTGGCTGGGCGGCAGGGGACAGCCCAGGTACTGCCTTGGCCTGGCAGTGAACTTTAGACTCTGGCCAAGGTGGGCCATCTCTCCCTTCTTTCCCACAGGCTGGCATCAATTTGCCATGGCTTTCATTAGTAGATTTGCTCTGTTGAGTTTCGCCTGCCCATAAAACATACAACCAGGTTCCTTCATTCATTTAACAAAAGCACACTGAGCACATATTTCATGCCAGATGCCACTGTGGGTGCCAGGAGATGGTAGAGAATATAGCAGGCCAAGATCCCTGTCCTCACGGAGCCTCTATTCCAATGGGGAAAGACAGCAGTGAGAGATTCAAATGTGTGTCGTGTCAGATGGGAAGCAGCGCTGGACAGTCGGGACAGGCAACGGGGGTTGCTGTGTTTAATGGAGGCAGCGGCATCAGGAAAGGCCCCACTCACCTTTGGGTGAGAACTGGAAGGAGATGAGAGTGAACCAGGTGGGAGAATGTTCTGGGAAGAGCGAGCAGCAAGTGCAAAGACCCTGCATGGGAGGATGTCTGGCACGGGTGACACACAGCCAGGAGGCCAAGGGAGCTGGAGAAAGTGAGAGGTGTTCAGTGGCAGAAAAGGGTTGAAAAGATAAGAGTGGGCCCTGGTGCTGGACCCTGAGTGAGACGGGGAGCCTTGGGAGCAGAGGGTACGACACACCATGACTTACCTCTTACTATAACTTAGTGTGACTTACATTTCAGCATGTGCCAAGTCCCTGTGGAGAGCCAAAGAAGGTAATATCAGTTCCCAGAGCCACAGGTCTCCTGGTCGGGGTCAGGTGGCCCTTCTGCCGCTGGTGGCACCTGTCCTGGTATGGCTGGGAAAGAGTGGCGGGGCGGAGGGAGGCAGGGGCTGGAGATGGGCAGGAAGCTCTGAAAGCCAAGCTGTCTCCCACTCCAAGACATTTCTAAGCGTGTGAGGCCCATACTTCGATGCGCTCTGTGAATTCTGAATGAACCCTGTGAGGGAGAAATTCCCTTCCTTGTCTTGCATTTGAGAACCTTGGGGGTCAGAGGAGTTAGCAGACTTGCCCAAGTCACCCAGTGCACCAGCCGCACAGCCCAGGGCTTCTGAATCCTCTCATTCCAGGGCTTCATCCTCAGCCTCACGCTGGCTGGTGTTGAGAATGGTGCCCACAGTTCCGTCACCCTCCAGGAAATACTTTGCAGATAGGTGAGCAGCCACAGGCTTTAATGTAGACTCCATATATATCTGGTAGGTACCGGAGTCCGTGAGGTAAGTGTCTTAGGTTGGAAACAGACGCCAAGATGGAGAGTCGTGTGCAGAAAGAAGGTTTATCAGGGCGTGCTCCCAGGAGGTACATCTGCAAGGAAACTAGGAAGACAGGACTGGGCAGAGGGAAAAACTGACCCCAAATGTGGTTGCAATAGACATTTCAGCCAATCTTGCAGCAAGCTCCAGAGCTGCAATGGCTCCTCAGAGCTCGATGGCCTCCTCCATTTAGACATCAAAGGGCTGGCCTTTGTGCCTCCATCAGCCAGTCACTGGCCACAAACCACACGGGCAGGGTCCATAACTTTGGGCAAAGCAGTTCCCTGCAGCCAGGGGCAATGCCCAGCGAAGGGCTGAGCTGTGAGCGGTCAGCAGCTGACAGTCACAGAAGAGGGCGGAGCCTGCGTGGCCTTGAGAAAACGTTCCCTCTTCCTAGTGTGTGAGAGTGGGTGGGTTCCTTCCCTCCCTCCCTTCCTTCCACCCTCCCTCTGCAAGGAAGGCACTGGATTAAGCTCTTGGGATATAGGGCTGAACGAGAAAAGGTCTTCGCCTTCTCCGGCTTTCTGCCTATTGGGCAAATAAAGATGTGAACGAGAAAGTGCCCCAAGATGCTAAGGGGGCTGTCATGGAAGCTGTCCAGGGAGCCATGGGGACCCCAAGAGGGCTCCAGCTGGGAAAACATCCCTTGAACCCTCTCAAACCTGAACATGACCCAGGAAACTCAGGCTTGGATACTGGGTCGTAGCCCAAACTAGCTTAACTTGATCCCGAAGTAAGCTCAGAAAACACCAGTCTACTTGTGTTCAACAATGACAGGTTTTTATTGAGTGTTCCCGGTGTTTGGGTTGGAACCATTAGACAGTCCTGTCCCAGGCTGAGTGGACTGCCAGCCACACAAAGCGGGCTGAGCCTAGGATGCAGCCATTCATTGAGTCGTACAAGTCTCTGCAGAAAACCTAGGCACTGTTTTGAACTATCAATATTGTGATGCTGTGGAGGATGCCGTCTCTGCTCTTGACAGCCTCGGCCTCTAGTTGGGTAGACAAGCCCGATGTCGCTGTCAGCACAAACATCACTAAGTTCTTGTCAGTCTCCCCCTCTGGACCACATCTTTTCTGATTTTGGAAATCCAAGAAACTCATGCTTCTCGGCACATAAACTCTGTCTTTCTACAATGAACATTTGTTGTTCTTATATTAAGAAAAATAAAATACACAATAAAAACTTTTTAATTGGAAGACAGAAAGACTGAGTAACTCGGGCGGGCAAGGTGAGTGGACAGTTGCAGAGTCGTAGAGGGTAGGATGGCGGGTGGGGCAAGCCTTGAAAGCCAGATGGCATTTTCATGGCCTCCCAGGGGAAATTACCTGATCTGCTCAGGGACCCCCTGCACACCACCCACCCCGTCACTCAGATCACAGATTACCCTGGCATCTGCAGATTTAATACAATGGGACTCCACCCCCACACACAGCACATTGGTCCAGGGATGGGAGCCTGATGGGCACCTGATCCAGGCTGAGCCAATCACACATGGCCTCAGGAATAAGGGGCGGACACCACGAAAGAAGTCAGTCCGGCTCAGGTGGTAAATCAAGCGACGGTGTTAAGCCTGCCATATAGACCGAGGAGCAGGGAAAGATGTTTGGAGTAACAGGAAAGACTGAAGCAGGTGCTCAGAGAGTGAGAGAGTCGGGGTAGAGAGGGATCTAGACTCTCCTGAAGTCCTGCAGAGCTCCAGGCCTTTCTTGATCCACATCCCCAGCCCCTAGGTGCAGACTCTGTGGACTGGGGGATGCTGATTCAGCTTCTCTAAGAGGAAGCTCCCAGTCTCCTGCTCCACCCACGACGCCTCAGGGGCCAGTCCCTGTCCTTTCAGCATCCTCACCGCTGATCTCCCACTTCCAGCTTTCTAGTTTCCTGGTCTTTGCAGTAAGATATTCTCTCAGCCCATTGTTTCTGCTTTCCCTGGGTCCTTTCCCTGCCCCTCCACTCTTCGCACTACCAGCCAGGCTTTTAGAAGTCAAAAGCCAGGATGAGCCTTTTGGTTTTTCTTTAGCAGTTCCCTCTTCCCTGAGGCATCCAGCGTAGAACAGTCTAGCTTGAAGGAGCTGGGACAAAGGCAATGGCCAGCATTGTTAAAAATTAGTTAATGGTTCGATCATAACTTGCGAAACAACAGGAAGTTTTTTTTGGTATCAATAAAATTTTAATAAATAAGTAAGTGTGGGTAAAAAGGATATATAAGATACATTCCAAACCCAAATCATTTGCTGTCTTGAAAATAGATAAACCGTGTATATAAATGACTATAATATAAATAAACATATGCCAAATACTACATGAAAGACATAAACTCAATGCCATGGGAATATAGGGCATGAAAGGGGCGGGAGGGGGGCGGGGTAAACACACGCGCACCTGGCCAGGTGAGCGCCAGCACTCTGTGAGGCCAGAATGTTAATGTCAAGGTCATTCATTCATTCGTTCACCAGAATACACAGCCAGCTGGCTCCTGAAGAAAAATTCTTGCTTGCTCATTCCGTCCTGGCTGTTCACTCCGACGAGTCTGGGTTAGACTTCTTCTTTTTTCATAAAAGGCAGTCAACCGAACAGTTCCCCTGGCTTGACTTAATGTGTTGTTTAAAAATTATTAGTATTATAATAAAAGTAAATACTTATTATAAAAAATGTTACAGAAATTAACTTAGTGAAAAAGTCTACC
>NW_012154174.1:6081014-6098559 GCF_000956105.1 Propithecus coquereli
CGGGGTCTCGCTCTTGCTCAGGCTGGTCTCAAACTCCTGAGCTCAAATAATCCGCCCGCCTCGGCCTCCCAGAGAGCTAGGATTACAGGCGTGAGCCACCGCGCCCGGCCTTCATTGTTTTCTTGATTAACTTTTCCAAAACTATTTTTAAAATCTGAAAGTAATGCATAATTATATTATACTAAGGAGGGCTTAGGTAAGCTATAAAATTCCCTCTCCCCTAAAGTTAAACACTGTTATTAGTTTCTTATGTATCCTTCTAGAAATTTTCTATACCTACATGTTTTTTATTATTTAATTTTTAATACAAGCAGGATCATACTATACCTACTGTTCTGCAACTTGCTTTTTTGGTCACTTAATAATGTTTCTTAAACAACTTTTCCTAATAGCGTGGAATGTCTCCCTTGTTCCTATGACTAGTTGCGTAGTATCCCACTGTACAAATGTGTAATTGATGTGTCTGGATCCAGTTCTCATCGCATTCCAGGTCTTTGTCTGAAACTATAGCCTCAAACTGTCTGCTGCCCAACCTCTAATAAAAGCAGAGCTGAAAGAAAGTCTTCGTATGGAGAATAATTTGGAGGTCAGTTTGGAGTTAGTCCTCGCACTCTTCCAGTGCCTCGGTCTCGTCCATGAAGCCATCCATCGGTGAACCACATTGTTGGTGAACATCTCCTGTGTTTCCCAAAGAATTGGCTTCACCAGGTCATGGCCCCGATTTCCAGCGTAGGGGTCTCCACGAGCCTTACCCGTGTCGTAACTGTGAGGGTGCCGTGGAGGAGGATGTTCACTACATGACCCCCACGAGTCCATGCAATAAAAGTCTTATTTCTTCTAAGGAGCTGGTCTGCTTTTCTTTGAGATCGCGTGACATTTGTAATTAATCGTGTTTCTTATTTTCCTTTTTTGCTTTGAACTCCAGGAAGCCCAGAGCCAAATTTTAGTAATTACATAAGATTTGTCTGCATATGTTTATTATTTTTTTCCTTTCATCTTATCTGTCTAGTCATTTTAATTTCTTCTGGACCTTTAATTTTAAAGATCTTGATTATTTCATTTTTAAACTTTTCTTCTTCTGTTCTGCAGAGATTTGTTATTCTCATCGGTACCCTTGAAAATCACCTCATTTTTTTTAAGTTGCAAAATGAGCCAGAGCATTAGAATAATAATTTTAGAAGATGCTTTTTGGACATACCCCTTTCTGTTGTCCTGTTGATGCAGAGAAGTTTGGAGAGCACCTTGGAGACCACAGAGCTAGGTGGGGCAGCAGGTGACTGATAGGGATGATTTCTAGCACAAGGACATGGGGCCAAAATTCATTCAAGCTGCCTGGACTCCCTCCCAGTGAGGTGCAGGGGCTGCCCGGCTGCTTGGCGAGGCTCATTGCCTCAATTCTAGGTTCACCAGGCTTCCCCCAGACCCAGGAAGTGGCTCTTCCCAACACGGCTGCTGCTCCCAGGATCAGCTTGGAGACTGGCAGGGCCAAGCGGGACTCGCAATGCTTTTAGAACCAGAGTCAGGAAGGACCCTTGGGTCTTCCACTAAATAAGGGGGAGGGAGTGGCAGCTCCCAGGACCCAGCAGGTTAGATGCTGTCCTGTCACCTGACGTGAGGAATGGCTGTGATAAAATAATAACCAGGAACAGTAGGTGACCCAGTTTGAACAAAGGGCCGAGGATCGATGCTCCGCAGCTGCTGCCTGCTTTGTGGGTCCTTTTACTACAACATTATATATTATATGCAAATCACAGCACAAACTTAAGGCGGCTTTTCATGTCAAGAGGCTTCTTTGAGCCTATATGTTATATTTTACAGATCTTGGACAGTAACATTTTTCTTTTTAGTGCGAAGTTGCTCAAGGTTCATCTGAGACTCTTTTAAATTGCTGCTTTCAGAGAAATAACAATGTAAAATGACACGATGATGTATGGCCCCGTCCCGCAGACCGGGGCTGCAAGCAGCCGCAAACGCCACCAAACCTCTGGGAATGAAGCGGTCTCCGGAGCACCATCGTGCGATTGTCCTAACCGGATCATTTTTAATTAGTTGCAATTAATTTCAAGTGACAGTGTCCTGCAATATCAAGTCAGGGAGGCTCTGGCACGTGGGTGGGGTTGTTAGGAGCAGACGGCTGGTGAGAGAGAAGCCAGAGAGGGAGGTCTCATCACAGGGTTTTTACCTACAACAAGATTTTCCAGGTGGGGGGTAGAGAGACGATCATTTCCTGAGCGGAAGGAGGGAGCTTCTGCCTAATGATGCAAATGTGCTGATTCTCCCTGGGCTGTGTGTGGGCCTTGCGAGGTGGATACTTATTATACCCTGTGCCTATGGCCCTTCTGGTGAGCAAGCACGTTGGCCAGTATCTTGCTTCAGTGACACAAAGTGGTGCAGCCAGCTTACCTCTGCCTTAGTTTGGCAGAAACAGACGCTGAGATAAGGATATGGGAGGTGATCCCACGAGAAAGTTCTCAGGCAAAGAACTGCGGATGCTGGTAGCTAGGATGAGGCTTGGAGCGCAGAGATGGTAAAGGCAGAGGCCTGTGAGGGGCACCGTGTCTGCTAGAACCTTTAAGACCCTTTCCAGTTCAAAAGTCCCACAATTTCCCCAGTACCTCTTGGACATCCCTCTGAAGCTACATGTGGAGACTCAGAGGCAGAGAGGTTCAGCGGGGTGATGCGTCAGGGCCTCCGAGCCTGGCAGAGGAGAGCTCAGAAGTTAGGCTGCTTAGCTCTCGGCAGCAGGCAAACCCCACCGAGCCTCACTATGGCTTGGCATGTGGGTGCCACATCCAGGAACCCGGGCTATCTCCGGTCAGGCTATTACGAATTAATGGGTTTTTTTCCTCTCCACCCAGTGCTGACACTTCCGTATCCTATGTCCCTAGACATTGCTAATTGATTGACCTTGGCACCCTTTCCCCTGCATCCAGAATCCTTCCCAATAGGACACAGCAGGTAGCTGCTATCAAGCAACGGAGCTAAAACCAATCTGCTACCCTGGCCCAGAGCGAGTATCCCTCCTGAACACGATGCTCTCAAATCAAAAGGTCTTAGGGGGCATAGATTACCTACGTAGATTACCTACATAGTGACACAGTCACTTCTTGTCCCCTAACTAGCTGAATCTTTGGGGCCGAGGGGCTAATCGTCTCTTCCAATGTACTTGCTACTCTACACAGTGGATTTAGAACCAGGACCAGGGAACTTGACCTCTCCATCCTGGCTTCTCTGGGAAAGCAGGAGGCAGGCATACCTTCCCTGGCTCCTCCCTTCTGTTCCCAAAGATGCCCTTCATTGGTTAATCGGCAGGAAGGGAGGGGAACTGATAAAACTTGGCCCTTTTCTTGAGAGTAATGACAACAAGTACAGCAAACGTTCACTGAACACTCACCACTGTTCTAAGCATCTTCATGTACCATACTAACTCATTTCATTTTCATAATCCAGTGAAGTAATACTATTATTCCCATTCTAGAGGGGAGAGCACAGAAGCACAGAGAGGTTAAGTAACTTTCCTGAGGTCACCCAACTAGTCAGTCGTGAGGCTAGGATACGATCTCAGGCAGGAGTCTGCATCTGGAACCCCAGTGATGAAGTCTGTCATCCACTACACTCCCACTGGGTTTTGGGGTTTTTTTTAGAGACAGGGTCTCACTCTATCACCCAAGCTATAGTGCAGTGATGCAATCATAGCTCACTGCAGCCTCAAAATCCCAGGTTCAAGCGATCTTCCTGCCTTGGCCTCCCAAAGTGCTGGGATTATAGGTGTGAGCCACCATGCCCAACTTCCCATGGGGTTCTGTTTCATGCTTCCCCTGAACTGAAATACGCATACACTAAAAAATGGACTTTCCAAAACTGCAGCATGTATCTGACTCATCTCTTTTTTTCTTTTAAAAAACTGCAGTGGATTATTGCATCTACCTGGGAGGGCCCTAGAACTAACTGGAGACCCCGCCTCGCCTCCTTCTTTCCTGGTCACAAGCCCATTGTCTGCCTGGGGTTGGAACACAAGAGCTCTGCCTTGGGAATGTGCAGTCATCCCCCAAATATCACAAGTGCAGCTCCTAAGAGGAGCCAAGTTCCCCTTAATAACCCTTTATGGCGCTATCATCCATTAACTTATCTAAGCCCTGTTCTCTGCGCTTGGCCAATCTTGCCATTTACGAAGGATGCCTCCTTGCCGCAGAAGTCACTTTAAAGTCGTCATCGCACCACGTAAGATTTGTTTTTCATTCCTCAACATGTCTTGTCTTTGGACTTCCAGTAAATTGTTTTTAAACAGTCCTAGGCTTTGGATGTTCTATTTTTCAGTGATTTCCCACTAATATATATTTTTTCTGATCAATCTTTACCTTGACGACACTGTTGTGAAATTTCTCTTCTGGCCCCTTGGGGCTCCCCCTGTTGCCCCAGCTCTCTCAAGCTAAGCGATGGGGCTTTCTGGACTTTGTGTTGCTTTGCCCTGGATGCCTCCTCTGGTGTTTGCCCACAGGGGCCCTGTCACTGCTGTATTTCAGGTCAGCACACCAAGCTGGTGTCTTTTTCTCCCGAGTCTGGTCAGGGCCATGAACGGCAACCTCTTCAAGGCTGTCCTTGGGGAGCTTGCATGTTTCTTGGGGCACGATTGCCATGATTGTCCATGAGATGATCAAGAAAAAAAGTGGAAAATAGGTATAATGAAGTGGTTCATTTCAGGAAGGAAGAAAACCAGGCTTTGGGTGGGAGGATGGAGTAAAAGTGGTCAGGGAGGCTTTCTGGAGAAGGTGTCAAGGCTGGAATTCTCCAGCCATAGCTCCTCGTCCATCAGGCCCACAGCTTCCCTTTGTTACCAGGTGCCAGGTTTGTCAGGCCCCATTTACTATCCCAGAATGGAGAGCAGACATAATATAACCAACCTATCTACAGAATTTCCAAAAAATCAATATATTGACCCAACTGTAATATATAGGAGAAATCAAAGGAAAGCAAGTTATAATAAAACAATACATATTTCAATATGTAAATGTGTAGGAATAATGAAGACATAGAATGCTTGCCCCTAAACGTAAAACCACCCAACAGGACATCAGTCAGTGCTGCCTGCCGCAGGGCAGTGTGCTGTCGGCTTCGGGGCCATGAGTGGTGTGTCTGCGTGAACAGTGGGTTTTGAAATGGTGAACAACTCTTGGTAAGTAAGGGCCTGTGCAGAACAGAGGACAATTTCTCCCTCAGTTATCACAGGAGTTGCATTCCTAGAAAATTCAGTGTATATTATAGCTATACAAAAGTACTCTGTGCTTATACGTAAAACAGAGCTAAGTTTAGAGCGCAGGTTGTTGTAAATAGGTTTTCCCACTGTGATCACTGTCAAATCTAGGACCTCTCTGATGGTTGTGCAGGTTGTGCACTGCACAACCATTTATTTCATCAGGTAAGTGAACGGTGCCCTCTAGGGATGGGGAGTACACAGTGACCTGGGTGGGATTTTCAAAAAGTTGCACGGGATGCTGGAGAATTATTCATTGGGGGAGACTGTCCAGCACATTGCAAGATTCAGAGGGCACCCCTGGTTCACACGCACACTAAATGCCAGTGTTCACATGTAGAGAAACAGAGGCAGAGAGGTTAAGTGAGTGGTCATTTCCTGGCCACAGCCTTGAGCAAAAGAGGTGTTGGGGAGGGGCGCATCTCTAATCTTTTGGCTTAGTCTCTCAAGAGAGATGCTCTAGGACCACACAGAGAATCATAACAATCCACAAACCAGGACATTCCCCAAGGCCTAGCCCCAGGGGCTGCTCCAAGCAAGCAGCGCTGACACAAAGGACCCTGTAGTACAGCCCCAACGTCCCGCTCAGCTCCCATCCTGGGCCTGTCTTCCTGGCCAGGGCCGGTGGTTAAGCCTGGCTGTGGAGTGAAGGTGGACCCCAGCCTCCTCTGCTGGGCTGCTGGGCTTTCATGGGAGGCTGAATGGGGCAGGCTGGAAACACATTCCTTAACAGAGAAGGGAGCGGGGGAGCGGGGCAGGGGAGTCGGGGAGCTCTGTGCATCCAGGCTGCATCCAGGCCCAGACACTTTCGCTGCTGCTGCTGCTGCTGCTGCTGTCTGACAGCAAAGCAGACATTTAAACCCCTCCATGTAGCTTTCACAACCAGAGGTGGGGACCTGCCCAGGGCTAGGAGTGGGGGTGGAAGTGGAATGGGGGATCTCGAGGGGGGACTCCGAGATTTCATTCTGGCCACTTTGAACAAGGCCAGGTAGGAGGGCAGGAAGGGGGAGCCCGACTCCCAGCTGAAGCTGAGCAGTGGCTCCCCCACCCTCGCACGGGGCCTGACTCTAATGTCTTCTGATGGGACAAATTGGTGAGCACAACTATTAGCTGGGTGACATCAAAAGGCATTAATCTCTAGTTCCTGAGCAAGACCAGCACCACATTAGTGCCTCGCACCCAGTCATTATTAAGACTTTAGCCCAAGGGTGTAATAAATGTTTTATGGCATGCAAACCAAGGTAATGGAATGCAAATCCCATAATATAGCCATACATTTATTTTCTAATGGAGCAAATGATGATGTATTTTATCTGAGAAGAGCTGCCGATAGGGTCTGCTTGGGAAATTCGAAGTTAGAGACCCAAAGGGTGCGTGGGTGGCCCTGCTCAGGTGGGGGCTTGGGGTGATGAGGGTGGGAGCCGAGATGGGACTTCCCAGCAACAGTCAAGCTCTGGTCCACACAAACGTGGACAAGCCCATTGCTCTTGCTATCGTGCACACAAGTGCCCCCCTTGTGGGGCATATATCGAACATTCTGAGGCTTAATTACATCCCCTTTACTGAGTGCCCCTCCCTGGAGCCCCCACCCCCAGCCGGAGCTGCATACCAATAAGCTACTCAGCTCATATTGGCTTTCCAAAAATATGGCCGCATTAAGGTGTGAAATGTTAATGGATCAAGGGGTGCGGGCTATTTCTCCAGTGGAGTTAGGGCTTGGCATTGGTGCTGTTTTTATTACGAAGCCAATACTGTTCAGCTGCAGCCCTGGGGCTGGTGAGGAGGCCAGTCTGGCTGCCCGGGGGCCACTGCGGCCTGCGGAAGGGCTTTGGGCAACTGAGCGCCCCTGGTCTTTCTGACTGCCCTCGCTCTAGAAAGAACTTTTTGATATTACAGTTGTCCAGAAAGAGTATGGGCTCCCTTCTGCTGTCAGAGGGCCCCTTTGTTCCCAGGAACCTCCTCAGTGCCCTCTCTTTTGTCTGCCCCAGGCCCGGGCTTAGCATGTAGCACCCAGCTGGGCAGCTGTGAGGCTCATGGCCTGATCCTGATGTCAAAGGACTGGTTTTGTAGCTAGATTTGTGGGCGTGTCAAGAAGTCCAAGACCTGTCCCTGCCTTCAAGGTACTGACGATCTAACTAGGGAAAAGGATACATGTCTGGAAAGAAATTAACAATGTAAATGGTTTAAGGATCACGTGAGTGGTCCATCTGGGAAGTACGAGTTTCCTTGTAGGATTTTTTTTAAAAGAACATCCATTGAGAAAAGGGAAGGAGATGAAAACTGTTGAAGAGAAATCCTGCTGGAGACACTCCTGTGTGCTAGAGGTGTGAAGGACCCCTCGTCATTAACAATGCAGGGTTGGCTCTGCCCCCAAACAGCTCATAGTAGGTGCTCAATTCACACTGGTTTGTGAATGCTCTGAAAATAATAACTATCAGTTCTCAGAGGGCTGGGAATGGATCTAGAATTACTGCTTCAATGCTTGGCAGTACTTTTGATCTAATATACCCTCTTGTTTTATAGAATAATATTAACAACACTAATTCATTGAGAATTGACATCAGGCCCTGTGTGAAACCCTTCTGTATCTCACTGAATCTTAAAATGACCCTAAGAGGAAAGTACCTTTATGATTCTATTGAGGAACAATAATGCGGAAACAAAGTCTCAGAGTGCGAGTTGCCTAAATTAGTAAGAGCTGGGATTGTAACCAGATCTCTCTGCCTCCAGGGCCCATCCTATGTGCTTTGCCTCTCCAAATCAAGGTAACAGGTGTCCAGGGAGTAAAGGACACATAGAGAGCCCCTGGCTTCAGGCCCTGCTGTCTCCTGCCCTGCAAAGAACAGCTTTGGGTTTTCATGGGTGTATACTCTCAGCAGAAATCTCCCCAGGTCCAAAGGCCTATCTGTCCATTTACCTTCAACTAGTCTGTGCCCAAGAAGAATATCTTCTCATCCTAAGATAAGTCAAATCATGGATGAACACAAATAAGATAACAATAACAATAAAGCCAGTGTCCCACACGGATTCTGAGCCCACACTAATTTGAGGATTCTACATTGTTTTGACTTCTCTGTGCCCGAGCCTCTTCCCAGACCTGGGTGCTGTAGGCCGACTGCCCTTGAAGGACAGTTGGGCTGGGGCGAGCTGCATGGCTGGGTTCTTCTCTGGTTTGACCTGGTGAAACCCTAGAATGGGCCTCTATGGGACAGTATCTTCCAAGGTCTGAGAATAGGCCAAGCCCACCTATGCGGGGGGAGGGAAAACACTGATCAACTATGGGGGTGACAGATAGTGTGGACCTCCGGCAACCTGAACAGGGCCAGAAATAGGGAGAAGTGTGAAGAGCCTAGGGTGTGATAGGCTAGGCCTTAAAAGTGAGTTCCCACCCCCAGATGATGTGCTCTAGGCACCTCTCCCGCCAAACCCTGACGCTGAACTGCCCTGACTCTATCACACATGGGAAAGTGGAGAGAAGCCCATGTCTCCTGGGCCCACCCCTGAGTGAGAGAGTGGACGTGTGGCTTCCATTAGGTCCCTGCACCTAGAAAGCTTGGAACTCAGGGACTGGATCAGCGACAGAACTTCTAAAGAAACTGACTTACACAAGTGTAAACAGAGAAAAAACACAAGCCGTTGTCTAGCTCACTTAAGTGAAAGTTCAGGGGTTACCTGGCCTTAGGCAGGGCTGGACCCAGTTACCCAAAGTCCTCAATCATCTTTTTCTTTCTGTCTCTCAGCTCTGCTTTCCCTGATGTTCTGCCTGGGCACAGACTAGTGGAAGGTCGACAGCAGGACACTTGGGCCTGGGAGAACATGCACACATGCAGACCAAAAGCTGCTCATTGCGATGCGGGAGACGGCAAGGCCCGAAGCCAGGGGCTGTCCCTGGGGAGAAAATGAAGTGGTGGCTTCACTCAGGCTCAGGAGCCTCTCCTGAGTGAGGGCAAGGTGGTCCCGAGCAGCTCCAGGTTTCTGGCCAGCCCCGGTGGAAAAAGAGAGCTTCTTCCCAGGAGCTGCAGCAATAGCTGAGCTAATGGCCGTGGGCCAGGAGGCCATCCTGCTCTGATTGGCCAGCTCTACTCACCGGCTGACCCCTGAGGACTCTGGATGTTCAACCCCATTTGGAACCAAATAGACTTAGTGAGAGATAAGGGTTCCCCAAAAGAGAATCTTGGGTGCTCTTGGAGGAGGGATGGGTGCTGGGAGGCAGACTCCTCTAACACTGCTGCACCCGGCCTTCCCTGGGGCCCTCGCACCGGCTGCCCGAACCCGTGTCACTCGCGGCCATCCTCTGCAGGCTTTCCTCAGGCGGGAAATGCTTCTTGCTCATCTTTGGCCGACTAACCCTCTCCCCTAAGGGTCTGGCCAGTGACTTGTGCATTACACTCACTCAGGAAGAATTTGCTGACGTTGTGAAAGAATGAATGAGGAACTGTGCTAGGGCTGGGCCCCAAACTTTTATTAACTGCGAGGCTAAAAGCTATCGAGGGTCAGGGGCGCCGCAAAGGGGCAGAGAGAGTGAGTCAATTAACACCTGCCTTTTTATTTCCAAATCGAATTGTTGCATGAGGTTTGGGGATGATGTAACCACTCGGCAGCGTCGGGGCGGGATTTATGAGCCACGGTATGTGGAGCAATGGTCTGAGCAGGCAGCTGGTGAGAGGCTCTTACCCTAACTGCCGTCACTTGGAAGTCTCCCGAAAATAATGGTTGTAAGACATAAAGGCACCTTGGCAGAAAGACCCCTGCACCCAGGGTGGATCTGAGTTGAGTCCCTTTATCCTGGGCTGGTTTAGAAGGGTGTCCAGGTCAGGCATGGTTTCATGCTGGGAGAGGAAAGGAGTGGAAACACTGGGGAGTGGAGGGATAAGGGGCAGGCAGGATAGGACATTAACTCAGCCTTGAGTCCCAAATGGGGACATGCTCTGTTGGAGCCATCTCACGTTGGTATGCACTTGAGTAGGGAGTGGCATTAGCCAACGCAGGGAGTCCTCTCGTTAATGTTCATTCATTGTCTCCTACCCAAGATGAGCTGGATTAACCTCTGCTGGAAGTTTCTGGAAATGTGGCTGGCCTAGCAGGGACTCACTTACCACTCCATGGCTCGCTGCAGGGCTTGGGAGGGAAGGAGGAAGGCAGGCTTCCCCTCCAGCCCTTCCCACCAGTGCTTGGGTCCAAGCGATGAATTTTTGACTGGGTCATTAAATGCTGATTAAAGTACTGGAGAAAAGAACAGGAGAAAAAACCAACATCAAGTGTTGTACGTACATACACACTCTCGCCCCAGCCCCCCTTCCCTTTTCTCAAACTGCCTCGAAGTTCGTTCCAACCCTCCACTGGAAATGCTATAAAAGGCCAGGTTAATTAAGTCCTATATATTACCAGTGCAAACACTTCCAACTTTATTCCAGCGGCTCAGTGAGTGAGGAGGAGGCCAGGCAAGGTCCAGGCAGCTCAGGGTAATAAAACAGAAGACTCAATTACCTTGTACATTTGCAGTTTTTATAAAATCATTTAAAGTTCTGCCAATGAAAAGCACAGTGGAGAGGGATTGGAATCGTGAAATCCAGCAGGAGCTTAGAGAACCAGAGATTTCAGAGTTGCCACAGATAGCAAAGCCGTCCTGGCCATCTCTCTCTGCCCTGGGCAGGGAAGCCCTCTCCAGAGAGTGGCCCAAGGTAAAATATGGAAGAAGGAGAAAGGGAATGGAACTCTCCAGCCATGCACTGAGCACCTACTGGGTCTGGAGTGCTATGCTAGTGCTTTTTGTAACGCTCTCAGGTAGGTATTATTCCCATTTACAGATGAGGAGACTGAGGCTGCAGAATGAGTCTTTGGTGTCCAACCAAGGGAGACCCAACGCCCAGAGCCTATATGCCTCACCCGTTATACTCTAATTCCTGTCCTCCCTTTAAGCTATTAGGCCTACCAGCTGCACACCATGGCCCAATGTTAAGAGAACAGGCCCTAGAGCCCATGGGCCTGGATTCAAATCCCAGTTCCACCACTTCTTAGCTGTGTACCCTTGGGAAAATTACTTCACCTCTCTAAACCTTAGAGAAATTACTTTCCTCATCTGTGAAAACCATGTTAGTACCTTCCTCACAGCATTGTTAAGCAGATTAAATGGGACAATGTTGTATAAAATGTTCAGAGCTTAGAATATGATACATATTGGTTATAACTGTGATTATTAGACCGGCTACCCCTCAACTTGTCATGACTGGCCCATTACATTTTCCAGGGTGATAGCTTGTGAACCAGCTGTAAAGCTATGCTCCTGTGCTAAAGAAAAGAGTTAGCACTCACCCAACTTCTTTTTCTATACCACAGTGACCGAGTTCACAAGTGGAGTCTCCCATTTCTGAGTTTCGCTGAATGCCAGGGATCTCCTTCCAATTGAAAAACCTTGTTTTTCCCATGAGGTCAACGAAAATGAGAGCTACGTATAAGTAAAAAATGACTTAATATAATATTTTCTTCTTCAATAAATAGAAAGTGTTCGATATGCCTACACTTTAAGAAATAAGAGTATAAAACTCCAGTTCAACAGCAGCCCCCAGAGGAAGCAGTTATTCTCTGGGCGGTAGCCATGGTGACCCAGAGCAATGTTTCCCCAAAGGCTGGAGAAAATTAAGTCCAAAGTTCCCTCATCTTGATCAAATCTGCCAGGACCTCAAGGAGAGCACCTGGGTGGGGGTGAGGCTGAAAGGCCATGTAGTTGTGCACCAGTGGGGGTGGGGAGCACCTGGCACACAGTAGACTCCGATGACTCGTGCTGACTGACTGAATGACGTTCTAACGCCCTGGGCTCCTCTCAGGTCCTCCTGCGTGGAGAGCTTCCTCTGAGCTAGGTGGATGAGACACATGATGTTTTCTAAAAATGGCCACAGTAGCATTTCCAGTCCCGCCTGCTTTTCTAGAATGTTGACACTCCCCCCTTGAAATGGGGCAGGACTTGCCAACGAAATATAGTAAATGTGATGCTACACAACCAGCAAAGCTAGGTCATAAAAGGTAATATGGCTTTCACCCGGCTCTCTCTCGGGAATTCAGCCGCCATACCGTGAGGAAGCCAAAGCTATACGCAGAGGCCTTATACAGATGTTCTGGCCAAGTGTCTCAGCCAAAGTCCCTGCCAACAGCCAGCACCGCCCACCAGACATGCATGTGAACGAGCCTTCAGATGATGCCAGCTCTCACAGTTGAGTCATCTTCAGCCTGCAAAACTCCCAGCCAAGGCCCACGTGTTGTGGAGCAGAGACAAAGCATCCCTGCTGTACCCTAATCTGAATTCCTGACCCTCAGAGTCTACAGGCATAATAAATGATTGTTTCACACCACTAAGTTTGGGGTAATTTTTAACCTAGCAGTACATAACCAGAATAGCCAACTATACCTTTCAATGCCAGGTTCGGTTCTGGGGGCTGCCATATAAGAAGGTCATTGACTGACTGAAGAAATTCCCAGGCATAGTAACCAGGGTGGAGGGATCTGGAACAGTGACCTAGATGCGGAAAGCTGGAGATGGGAGTAGAGGGTTTGGGGGTAAGGGGTGGGGACTCAGGCATGACCTTCCTGTCCCTGCGGGAGGAATGGGCTTGTTCCGGGGCAGCAGGGTGGTTCAGTGGGGAAAGAACAGCTTCAGAGTCAGGGTGCTGGCCCCATCTTTCCTGTCTCCTCTCTTACCATCTCCACGACCTGAACAAGGCAGTCCATGTCTCTGAACCTCAGGGAGGGATAGCGATATCTCTCTTGCAGGACGCTTATGCAGATTAAGTTAATACAGATGACTTGCCTGACACAAAGACTCTTAATAAATATTTTTATAAAAGGTCTTTCGACTGCCCATTCAAACCCACAATGAATAGGAGGTGTTTATGAAAAGGCAACTGCAGGACATCTCTTCTGATGTAAGGGTGGAAAGGAAGATTAAAACATGACTCTCCCTGTCTCAAGGTTTGAATTGGTAGAAAAGAGGCCTAAGGAGGTGAAGGTGGGTTGAAGCCTTAGCTTTATTAATAGCAGCAAATGCCCAATCACTGCCAGAGGAAGGGCGGCCTTTGGAGCTGGAGATTTTTCTGCGAGGAGATCTTTAACTGAGGATTCAAATCCTTTAATAGTCATAGGATAATTCAGGCTTTCTGTTCTTTTGTCAGGTTCGGTAATTTGTGTTGTTCTAGGCCTTTGTCCGTTTTGTCTAACTTTTCACATCTGTTGGTATAAAGTTGCCCTGCCTTTTAAATCGATCAGGAAGTCCCCTCTCCTATCAAATCCCCAAAGTTGTGTTGTGGAGTCGCTGCATGTTCTCTTGTCTGGTGGTCACGGAAGTAGCGGTTTTGCCACCGCCACCTGGAGCACCCAGCCACGTTTTCCCGGGCCTCCTCGGGCAGAGGGGCGAATGCATTCTCAACGTTAGCAAGTTAGAACTGCTGCCTGTAACTCACCCGGAAAGTTCAAGGGAAAGCCAAGTTCCTTCCCAGCATAGGCTCCCAAAGACAGTTCAAATGTGCCCCTGGATGATTAGGGTTTGGGGCTGGCTGAGCCATCTCGCCCACCCGACTTCCAGTGGGTAACTCCTTCTTTCCTCCTTACCCATTTCTCAAGCTGAGAAGGCTCCATGGGCTCAGCTTGGCAGTAGCAGTCACGCGTGTTCTGCTCTCGTGTCTACAGCTTGTTTACGACCCACTGAGGACAAGCCGCAGCTAGCAGGCTGGGCTAAGACTGGGATCGGGGGGTGAGAAGGCAGCTTATGGGTGGCGAGGGGTTATCTGTGTATCCCAGAGTGATCTCATACGTGCTTATGCTGAAGTGAGAATGGACAGGTGGAGCCTCAGCGATGGTTTCAGTGTGGTGCCCGTTTGGGATGTACCCTGCTGCTTGCCTTTCCAAGCGGAGCCCCCTTCCTTCTTGACAGTTTTGGAAAAACCATAAAGGATGGAATTGGTGGCTGGTTCTACTGAGTGAACCCTTGCCTCCTGGGGAGTCCCTGGCTTGCAGTCCCCACCCTCTGTCTGCCTCCTCTGTTGGGTCTTCCCTGCCACCCTGCAGTGCCCTTCCTAAAAGAGCAGCCACCCCTGAGCTCTGCCTCCCTCCAAGGGTGGCTTCCCTGAGGGTCCTGGCGAGCAGAGGACACAAACAGCTGCCGGGTCATTGGCCAGGGTCAAAGGTCCCTGCAGACTCAGGAATTGACCACTCAGCAGGCTCTGGAACCTGATGCTTTGGGGCATAAGATGGTGCCCAGGTGGGCACTGAAGGGTTAACGGAATGTGGTGGAAGATAGGAGAATGGGGGCACCGCTGGGAAAAGGCTAGCCTTGTGCATGGATAATTAGAACCGAACATCAGTAAACAATGCCTTTTCCCCTCATTAAGGACAAATCTGTATGTATAATGTGCCTATTTTCTCTTTCATTAACTTATAAATGGCCGCTACTTTAAAGCCATTTAACCAGCAGTTTTGACTTGCCCGTCAGCTCAGGGTCTGACAGCCTTCTTCCCTCCTACGCAGACAGAGGTGCCCCCTCAGCACAGAGCTCGCATGGGGAGAGGCTTGTGGGTGCTCTCCATGGTGCCACCCACAAAGCTGCAGCCGCTTTCAGCAGGGGGTGCAGAGAAGCCGCGGGCCCAGGCAACTCTTCCCCGTCTCGTGTCTCGTTCCCCCGGCTGTCTCTGAAGACTCACTCGTCCTCTGAATTGCTCTGTCGTTGCCTTTGAGTCACGAGAGGACCCTGACTCTTCCTTTACATAGGGAGCCCCCGACAATGTGCCCAATCTGCAAGCATCGTTCGAGATGGCAGCCACGAGCTGGGACCAGAGCCCCCCAGAGTGAGATACCACGTCTGCGCTCACGGAGCACCAGCACAAGTATGTATGTCAGGAAGCGATGCATAAGGGGGGTTGTGCCGAGTGGAAGTCTTCACTGGAAGTTGGGAAGGCTTCCCAGATGAGACCGTCTCCTCCATCAGTTGGGAAACTTCCCTGGGAATTGGTATTAAGTCTCCCTCATCGGGCTAGGCACTTCAGAGGATGCCGGCCACATCCCTCACATCAGAATAGAAGATCCCCCAGAGGCAAAGACCAGGTCTCTTCTGTCAGGCGGGGGACCCACAGGATTAGGACCTACTGCTCCTGTCCACTGGCCACTCCCATGAGGGAGGCATCTGTCCGAGGGCAGGGCCTTGTCTCCCTGTCTTTTTCTGGGTAGCCCCCAGGACCCTGGATGAAAACAGAGCCCGGCTCCTGCAGCAGCCTCCTTGCATATCTACTTCCCCGTTGGGCCCCAAAATGTGCCCCAAACCTGTGCCAGGACTTGGGAGGAGTGGGGTTGGTGCCAAAGGGGGAGAAGGGGTAATCCTTGCCCTCAGGAGCACCCATAGTGTTTTCAATCTGGCAGCGACACTAACCCACGCAAAGCAATGGTGAGACCAGGGAAGGGGGCCGACATGAACACTCAGGCAGTGCTCACTCTGTGGCCGCAGAGGGCATGTACATCACCTGCTCTGTTATCCCACCTAAGAACTCACAGGCCTGGGAGGTGGATAATTCTTCCTCTTTCTATATGCGAAGAACTGGGGGCCCAGAGAAGTAAAGCCACTCACTCAAGCACACACAGTCAGTTGGTGGTAGAACTGGGAATTGAACACAGACTGTCCTGTTCCAAGCTCTTTCTACCTTATCCAAATGTCACCTGAGGTGAGTAAAAGAGCCTCATGAGCAATAGAGGCCAGGGGCGATGAGGAATGTGGACTGAGAATGGAGGAGTCGGTTCTCCTGGGAGCTTCTGCTGAACCTCAAATACAGGAAAGATTTGGAGAGACCAACAGCCTTCTGAGGATGTTCTGACGGTGGAGCTGCGAGAGCCCACTTCTGAACCCCACCTGCACTGTCCCTGCAGAGGAAAAGTGGAGAATCCTCAGGCCTAGTGAGGGACCATGCTCCTAAATTCGGTGGTGCCTCAAAAATGCCACCTCCTGATACTATTTTAACTTTAGGCTGACTTCTGATGAATGCCATATCGTTCCACTGGTGGGGCACGATCGCCATCATCATGATCAGTAGCCCTGTTAGTAATTACAAAGAATTAGAAACAGCCCGAATATTCATCCCCAAGAGAATGGAAAAAATGAGAGCAAGTCTATTCACATGTAGAATGCTAAATGAAGTTAAAAAGAATGAAGTAGATCCCTGTGGTCTTGACATGGCTAAATCTCCAGGACATATATTGTTGAGTGGAAAAAAGCAACTTGCATGTTGATATATTTAGTGTGATATCACTTATGTAAAAAGAGAAACTGCCGCAGTGCTTTTGGGGGCTACATATGGCACCTAAAGGGTCTGCAAAATATACATCAAACTGACAACAGTGGTTGCCTCTGATTGGGAGTGGTTGTAACCAGATGGGAGGGTCAAAGGGGACTTTGGCTTTTGCAGGGTGACCACCTGTCCAGGTTTGCCCAGGAAGGCTTCTGTTTTCTCTGTTGCTGGTCTACCTAATAACAGCACTGCCTTTCACACTCACAAGTGTTCAGTTAAGGTGATAAATTATATAATGACCCTACTTATCTGCAGTGTTTAATTTTTTAACAATAAGAATGTGTTAATTCATCACTTTTGTCATTTCTAATAAGGCATAAGGTAGAGGGTAAAGTCCTCCTCCGACCCTCCAGGCTCCCAGTCCCTTTCTTCAGAGGTAAATATTGGTAACAGCTTTCCAGCGTCCTTCTTGAAACTGAGTCCACATATAACCACGTAACCTCACGACAGAGAAAGACACGTACGCAATCGTGCAGTACGCACCGTTCTAAAACTTGCTTTTCTCACTCAGTTTTGTCTGTATCAGGATCATCAGGAAAAGCTGATTAACATAGATCCTCAGGGCCCGACAGACATGCAGATGCATGGGTTGGCAGTGGGCCCACGGATGTATATTTCTGACAAGTTTCTGGGTGATTCTGATGACAGTGGTTCCTGGATGCCATGCTGACCTTTGTTCAAAGAACAATCATCCATTCGTTTATTCTTTTGTTCGATAAACAATTATGGACTTGCTCTGGGTTTGGCCCTGGCTGGGCTTGGAATTCAGCAGAGAACACAATGGAGTCCCTGCCTTCCAGCCAAGGCCTCAGGTCTCCTTCTAGCAGGACCAGCTGCCACCGGCGGTCGGTTATGATGCTTATGAGCACGAACAGGACAGGCAGACAGACCTCACCCCGGCATGTCCCCTTTCTGACTGTGTGACCTTGGGAAAAGTGCTTAGCCACTCTCTGCCTCACTGACCTCATCTGTGAAA
>NW_012154174.1:6112132-6113367 GCF_000956105.1 Propithecus coquereli
AGAAGTGGAATTGCTGGGTCGAAGTGTATAAACATTTTTAAGACTTTTGAGACTGCCCAAATGCTGCAAGAAAGATTGGACAAATTTACACTCCCACCAGTAGGGTAAAAAGTCCTGTTTCCCTGTACTGTGTGCAATTATTATTATTTAAATCGCACTTCACTTGTTTTCACTCCCCTGTCTGAGCAGGAGGTGGCCCAGAAAGGCGTTGTGACCCCCAGGGCCTCACCACCCACCTCCCCATGGGCTCAGGAGAAACACAGTTAGTTAGCTCATGAAGACCTACGGGCTATGTCTTCATAACTTAAATGGCATCGAAATGTTTAAAACTATTTTCTGTGACACATTCCCCTTGGCTCTACAGCCTCCTTTCCACACAGGGACTCTGCCTCCTCGAGGGCAGCACCAGGGTGGCACAGGTGGCTTGACCCAGCACAGCAGATGCCTGCCTGGTGCGTTGGCAGAGTAGGCCACTACCAGTGGGCTCTCTCCTTAGCCGTTGACAAAATGTCTCCCCCACCAGCACATCACAGTGCCTCGATCGCCTATCGTTAGTGGCGCAGTTTCCTAAACATTCAGAGGTTAGCCCGGGTGACGTTTTATGATCTAATAAGTGTCTTTGAGGCACTTCTTTCTGATGCTCCTCTCTCACCTGCTGCTGAGTGACCTAGCGCCTTTGCCATCTGAAGACACCCCGCATGTAGCCCCCTTTCCCCTCCTCTGACAGGGCCACCTGGAATAATATTTTAGTAAATGAGAGAAGCATCCTCTATCCCCAAACAGACCAAGAAGCTTTCTTAGAGGAAGATATTTCAAAACTCTTTAAACAAAGAGAGGGTGGCAAAGAGTAAGGGTGACTTGGAAGAAGTCTTGGCGTGGAGACAGACGGGAGCCACTGAAGCTGCTGTGCCCCCCAAGAGAGGGTCTCAAAGCAGGGCATCCAGCTAGTACTCCATCCACGTTCGTCATTTCTCCAAAGAATGGATAATTCCCACAGGTGTGTCCCTATGTTGACGCCTTCTCTTATTTTCCTTTACTCTCCGCATCCATTTCCTTTCTCTCCAGAAAGTGCCAGTTCTCAGGCATCTCTCCAGACCCTCAAAAGTCCCAGGAGAGGGGAGGAGGAGGGGCAAGGGCCCTGAACATTGCTCCCCACTCCTCAGAGAGGTCAAGGAAAACAAGCCTCGGCTCCCGTTAGCAGAAATTCCCCTTCCCCTTGGACCAGAAAAGAGTTC
>NW_012154174.1:6113417-6136318 GCF_000956105.1 Propithecus coquereli
ATAAAAAATTAGGAAAAGTGAACTCTAATGATTTTTAAAATATTAATAATAGGCAAGACAGTGGTGAATCTGGGGAGGGAGTATCTGGGATGGGAGCTTTCTGAAGGCTTTCAGGATGCTTGGGACGGCCACCCCCGCCTGTTGTGCCGCATCTGGGGGGGCGGCAGGGGGCCTGTGTCTGAGGACAGCCTCCCCTATCCCACCCCCAGCCTGGCCCCTCAGGAAGGACACAGGCTGCGTCCAGGAGGTGCCCCAGCCTGCCTGACCCTCTGAGCCATGCCTGACTTCTGCTGCCAGCCCCTCTGGCAGGAGAGTGGTCTTGACTCCACACTTCTCAGGCCTTGGCATTCTCCTCCCTTGTCAGCCCCACGGGCCCAGATGGATGCGGGATTAATGAGGCATCTCATCTTGTGTGAGGAGGAAGTCGAGGGGTCACGTTCTCCTCTCCTTGCATTGTTTCCCCATGTACTTGATCTGCTCTGCTCCACTAGCCGGAGACGCGAACGCAGTCACATCCCTGTGTTTTGCAGATTAGCTGCTGGAGTCCTCACCTGCCTCGATTCATAGGCATGAAAGCGACTGCTAACGCTTAACACGGAGCTTACTGCAGGCCAGATCCTGCTCTGAGTATTTTATGCGTATAACTCATTTAATACAACAACCCTCTAAGGCAGGTAATTTTTAAAACCCATTTTAGAGATGAGAGAACAGAGCCATAGAGAAATAAATCAATTGCCCAAACAGGACTGGCTACTCCATTTGCAGGGCTCAGTGCAAAACGAAAACAGGGGGCCCTTGTTCAAACATCGTTAAGACTTTTAAGATTCCAAACACTGAGCCAAGCATGGAGCCTGTTTAAGGGAAGGGCCCTGTGAGACTGCACAGGGTCTGCACGTTCATGAATCCAGACGTGTACACAAGGTAAACCGGTAAGTAGTAGAGCGAGAACTTGAACCCAAGCAGTCTGATACCGGAGTCCATTCTCCTAACCACGGTGCCATGCTACCTAACTCTCAGGATCCTCCCCCAACCCCTTCTCCAAACTGTCCAAGAACCAGAGAGGCTTACTCAGAGCATGAGGACCTGTCCTGTTTCTAAAAGCCAGGTGCACATAGGACTGAACCGTCTCATCCATCAGCTGCCACAAGGAGTCACTGTTGAAAACTGATCTCACCCACTTTGACACCTGCGTATCCACAGCGGCAGTGATGTCCTCGCTGGTCCAGATGCCTGGACAGGACAGCATGCGGGGCCCCACAGTGGGCTCCAGGCTACAACGCTTTTATTTCACACTGTCATGTGCAGCCACTGTTCCCATAGCACGACCACTGCCAGATCGTCTGGGGCAGGAGGGTCTCCACCCTGCCAAGTGCTGAGCTGGCGCCAGCCTCCCTAAGAAGTATCTAAGCCTGATATTAACCTGGTTCACCTCTTCCAACTCCGAATTTCCTGATGGTGACTTTCCCCTCTTAGGTCCTTTCTATCCTTTCCTCCTAAAGGATCTGAGAGGGGACCAACTCAGTTCATCAGAAAGGCACCAGTAACCTTAAACCCAAAAGGGAACGGTCAGCCGGGGTCTTGACCTCAATCCTGCCAGGAGACTGCCTGTCCCTTATGCAAATATCCCCACCTCTGTGACCAGCTCTGCACACCAAAACCTTCTTAGAATCACAACATTCCTTGTCACGCCCTTTTCCCAGAGCAATGTGTTTGCCTACTTACCTCGAAGTTGCATAACTAAGAGAAGAGACATCGCTTATTTGCCAGGAAATCTAGTTTCTCCTTACTAGGCACTCCATTGCTCAGAGTTTAATACTTTCTTAATGACAGAGGTGGCTAAAAGGGGTTGAATAAGGAGATGTTAAAGGACAAAGAAGTGGAGATACTGCATGATCAGAGGGGCAGAGCTAGTGACATTTGGGTTCCTGTTACCACTGTAACCTCACTCATGCCCAAAGGCTGGAGAAGCTGGTCATGTTGGGGTTACTCTGGGTACCACGGGCATCTCTGCTGTGAGGCTGGCACTACCCAGAGTTCCCCTCTCTATTAGAAATGTGTGCAGTCCAGGCACGGTGGCCCAAACATGTAATCCTACCACCCTGGGAGGCCAAGGTGGGAGGATTGCTTGAGCTCAGGAGTTTGAGACCAACCTGAGCAAGAGCAAGACCTGGTCTCTACTAAAAAAAAAATAGAAAAATTAGCCCGGCATGGTGGCGTGCGCCTGTAGTTCCAGCTATTCTGGAGGCTAAGGTAGGAGGATCACTTGAGCCCAGGAGTTTGAGGTTGCAGTGAGCTATGATGATGCCACTGCACTCTATCCACCCAGGGCAACAGAGTGAGACTCTGTATAAAAAAATAAAAAAAAAAATATATATATATATATATATATATATATATACTTGCAGAGAAATATGTTCAGCTGCATGTAACAAAATACCCAACGGACAGTGGCCCAAACAGAGATTTATTCTTTTCACATGACAGAAATCTAGAGGTAAGATGATTACTGGCATTGGTTTATCAGCTCAGCAATGTCAGGGCTGGCATCACTAAAATTTTCTTGGCCTTTCCCTCATAGGGGCTTATGGCTGCTGCAACTCCAGCCTTCAAGTCTTCATTCAAGGCAAAAAGGAGAAAGGACAATAAGGAGCAGCACTGGAAGCATCCAGAGTCTTTTATCAGGAAAGGGAAAGATTTCTTGGAGCCCCCCAAAGATTTCAGCTTATGCCTCATTGGTCTGAACTGTGTCACATGGCCTTCCCTAGCTGCAAGGGAGACTGGAAAAGTAGCTTGTCTGTGGCTAGGTGTATTTTTACCATGAACAAAAGTGCAATGTGGAAGCTAGGAGAAAGAGGAAGATACTCTATCTCCTACAGTGGTCTCATCTGCCACTGGGGCCCCAGGGCCCCTCCCCAATCACCCCAGGAACCCTCAGAGAGGAGCCTCTGCATCCCTGGGCCCTCTCAGTGCCCCAGGCAAGAAGGGCCCACCCAAGGAGCCAGACTTCCCCTGAGCCCAAAGGCACTGCTGAGGGCTTTCTCCTGCTGTGATTAATGGTGTTCTGCCAAGCTGGGGAGAGGCAGCTAATTAGCCATAGACGGATTAAGGACAAGGCGGGCAAAGCCAGAGACATGATAAACGTGAACTTCCCATCTTCCTCTTTCCTTCCCAGTCCTGCCCCCACCAGCAGAAGCCAGTCCTGTGGCACCCCTCACCGTCCGCCTGCCTGGAGAGGCCTGGTGGACGTCACCCACATCATAGATCACACTGCCTGGCACCAACCAGGGCATCCTAACAGAGATGGACACTCTGAGTCTTCTTTCTCCTCCAGCCCTTTTCCAACCTCCATGCTCCAGACCAGGTGTGGAACCAGGCACAGGATTTCTAAAAAAAACCGAGTTTCTGCCCTACAGAATCTGCCGCTGGAGGCTGCAGAAACACAGAAAGGGCTGGGTGCAGCGTGACATAAAGAGGCTGGGCAGCGACCCATGGAGGGGCTCTGGGGTGGATTTTGTGCATCGAGAGGTGGTCCTGGAGAGAGGGGAGGCCACCTGCACAGGTGTGGAGGAGAAATGAGCAGAGCACAGTCCTGGGGTGGTGAGGAGTGTACAGCAGGCCAGGATAGGGGCGGGATGGAGACAACGACAGGTGGGAAACGAGTTTAGATGTGGCGCAGCCCAGCTGTTTCCAGCCCCGGTTCCTCCACAGGAGGCAGCATCTGCCTGCAAGACACCCCACGGGTGAGCCATGGTGAGCCCCACCTCCACCTCCAGCCGGGACACCCCACCTGTATCTCCTGCTCCAGAAAGCATCTCCAGGTGTTGGCCAATTCATCCCACAGTGGCCTGGGCTGAGGTTTGGTGGAACCATCTCTTTGACAAGATACGGCTGCGATAAGGACAAAGGACACATTTTGGCAACAGATAACAGGAGAAATTTAGGGAGCATGACTTCTCAGGTTCTCTCAGTTTCCTCCCAGGGGACATACACGGGAGGTGGCAAAGGTGATGGCCTGCCCAGGGGAGGCTTGGGGAGTGCCCCCCGTCCCCACTTTGCCTGGTTCACTCTTACCCATGCCTTGGGTCTCAGCTCAAGTGTCATTTATTTGGGGAAACGTCCCCGACCCCTCAGATTAGATCGGATTCTCTATTTTCCTCCACTAAGTGAATATTTGTCTTTACTGTTACACATCCAATCAGCAAATGTCAATGGAGCCTCAAACTGTGCTAACGTCTGGGGATACCATGAGACGCAAACCTGCCCTCGTGGAGCTTACGGTCTAGGTGTTAGTCCCTGCAAGAGTCCACTCTAACGCCCAAAGTGACACTCCCCCCATCCCCAGAAGAACACTGAGACAACCTGCGCATCAGCGCTATGCCGACAGGACACCACACCCCTCAGGCCACCTCCAGGAGGGCCTTCCTGTGTGGTTGTTCAGCTTGCGCGTGATGAAGGGGCTGTAGTGGATGCTGGTGTGTGCTGCCCACAGTCCTGCAGAGCTGAGGCACCCATTCCTCCAGCTGCGGAGAGTGTGGGCTGCTAACGGTTGGCAGCTGAGTCTCCCTCCAGGCGTTGTCCTCAGCCCAGGAGAGTTCCCCAGAGTAGCCCCCAACTGATGTCTAGTCATTTGAGATGACAAAGCCTCCCCCAACTGTTGTCTCAATCCAGGACATTTGGGAAGGATTATCCAGTCTCAGATCTTCCCATGGGGTTGGTGTTCAGCCTCTCCCCCTACCCAGTCCTGCTTCCCTCACTCCCATGCAGGGGTAGTTCCTGAGAGCATGCCCTGTACAACTCCACTCAAGTCTGAGTCCATCTCTTGGGAAACCGAGGAACAAGTTGGAGCTGAAATCTACCCTGGAGTGTGACTGCATCTGTTTAGAGGAAAGGACTCATTTTTCTTTTTTCTTTCTTTCTTTCTTTTTTTTAAGAGATGGAGTCTCACTCTGTCACCCAGGCTGGAGTGTGGTGGCCCAATCATAGTTCACTGTAACCCTGAACTCCTGGGCTCAAGTGAGCCTCCTGCCTCAGTCTCCCAAGTAGCTAGGACTATAGGTGCATGCCACCATGCCCAGCTAATTTTTTCTATCTTTTGTAGAGACAGAATCTCGCTATGTTGCTCAGGCTGGTCTTGAACTCCTAGCCTCAAGCGATCCTCCTGCCTCAGCCTCCTGAGTAGCTGGGACTATAGACGTGCACCACCATACCTGGCTAATTTTTTTATTTTTTATTTTTTACAAACAGGATCTCACTATGTTGCCCAAGCTGATCTCAAACTCCTGGTCTCAAGTGCTCCTCCCTCCTTGGCCTCCCAAAGCACTGGGATTACAGGTGTGAGCCACTGTGCCCAGCCAGGACTCCTTTATCTAATCTGTATGAAGATGCCCTTTTATGACTTAGCAGTAGCCCAGCCCAGCCCCCACTCAGCCAGCCTGGGATGTAAACCGGGAATGCAAGCTGGTGCCAGAAAGGCCTTGGCACAGGAGTGGGGAAGGATTCAAGTCTTATAGCCAAGTGACTTAGAATACTCCAGAGGAGAGTATATTTGTGGTTAGAAGCCCACTGGCCCCTGGAGTCTGATTCCGTTGATTAAGAGGTATGCAGGGCCTGTATTTCAACAAGACAACCAAGAAATAAGCTGAGGAAAATCGTAAATCCGTGTGCCAGGGATCCCCTGCAATGTGGGAGGTGTCGGACTGGCTCTAACACCCTGATTCAGGCCCCATGTGTGGGAACTTGCCCAGGTAGGTGCAGGAGGAGGGGCGGGGGGGGGAAGCAGAAAGGAATTAGACTCACACAAACTTAGTAATTGAACTCATTAATAGCAGTAAAATAAGTTGTCCATCCCACATGTAATTTGTAGTAATGTTTGGTTACTGAGATTAATTTCTAGTAATGAAATACTAATTAAACCATTTATTGAGTAATGAATTTGCTTGGTGGTGTTTTATGGGTGTTCACTTATAAATATTTTAATTACTTTTGCTAAGTAATTAGAATTTACTAAATAATTTCCAAACTATTTATTAATTTTTAGCAATTCTCAGCCAAGCAACAAGTAATTGTTTTACTTTATATCAGTAATTAAAGTCTTTTTAAAAAAAACTTTGAATGAAGAGAAAGACAGTAATGAAGACTTGTCTGTTCTACTCACGTGAAGTTGGGTGTGTTAAAGCAAAAAGAGACAAAAATCGCTCATAATCCAACATTACTCAAATGCTTTTAACATTTTTATTTATATCTTTACAGACTTTTCTTATGGGCACATGTACTGTATTTTCAAAATTGAGATCACACCCGCTACAAGCTTTGTGGATACCAAACTTTGCCAAATTTGCCAATACTTTCTATTCTACTAATATTAAAATCCCAAACCATTCTAGAGAGGCATTCTCTTTAACAGTTTAAGAGACTTTCCAGAAGTAAAATTTACTTTTTCCACCTCTGTGCACCTACTATGTGTCAGACACTGTGCAAAGTAATGTACACACTCTACCTATAACCTTCACAACATGGAACTATAAACCAATCTGGAGCAGTAACCTGTGTAAAACTGGGCCCCCACATGGTACAGTCTCAGCATGAAATCACCTTGAATGAAATAATGGTCTGGGAGAAAAAATATTGCTGAAATAAATGAATATATCTGTTTTTTATCTCTAAAAACAGGATTGTAGTGAATATATTGTTCCGGGATCTGCTTTCCTCACTTAAAATATTATAACCATCTTTCTATGTCAATAAATATGAAACAGCGACAGCATCCTTTGTAATAGATGCCCAGTATTACACAAAGTTACTCCCATTTATTATCCAGTCTCTAACTGCTGGATATTTTGGTTGTTTTCAGTTGTTTGCTATGGCGAAAAAACTGTAACAAATGTCGATATGCATAGATCTTTGTGCACTTGTCCAACTATTGCCTTAGAACACATTCGTAGAAGTGGAATTGCTGGGTCGAAGTGTATAAACATTTTTAAGACTTTTGAGACTGCCCAAATGCTGCAAGAAAGATTGGACAAATTTACACTCCCACCAGTAGGGTAAAAAGTCCTGTTTCCCTGTACTGTGTGCAATTATTATTATTTAAATCGCACTTCACTTGTTTTCACTCCCCTGTCTGAGCAGGAGGTGGCCCAGGAAGGTGTTGTGACCCCCAGGGCCTCACCACCCACCTCCCCATGGGCTCAGGAGAAACACAGTTGGTTAGCTCATGAAGACCTACGGGCTATGTCTTCATAGCTTAAATGGCATCGAAATGTTAAAACTATTTTCTATGACACATTCCCCTTGGCCCTACAGCCTCCTTTCCACACAGGGACTCTGCCTCCCCGAGGGCAGCACCAGGGTGGCACAGGTGGTTTGACCCAGCACGGCAGATGCCTGCCCTGTGCGTTGGCAGAGTAGGCCACTACCAGTGGGCTCTCTCCTTAGCCGTTGACAAAATGTCTCCCCCACCAGCACGTCACAGTGCCTCAATCGCCTATCGTTAGTGGCGCAGTTTCCTAAACATTCAGAGGTTAGCCCGGAGGAGGGGCGAGGGCCCCGAACATTGCTCCCCACTCCTCAGAGAGGTCAAGGAAAACAAGCCTCGGCTCCCGTTAGCAGAAATTCCCCTTCCCCTTGGACCAGAAAAGAGTTCATTTTAATAATTTCTAACATCTATTGAATCTTTACAATGTGATAGTCCCTCTATTAAGCACCTTACATACATTATCACACTTAAATAATATATTTCTCTTCACTTAGCCTATGAGAAAGTGGGATTCGTAGAGTTTAAATGGGAGAAGCCAGGATCAGAATCCAGGTTCCTCTTTTTCCGGAGCCCAAAGTCCTTAAGCATCACATTGCGTTGTCTCCATACAGTAGGTGATCCATAAATGCAAGGTGAAGAGAGAAATAAGGAGGAAGTGAGGGAAAGAGGAAGGGAGGAAGAAAACTTATGTCACTGTGATGCAGAGAAAATAGTATTATTTGTTATAAATAGATGGTAACATTAACATAAACACATTATAGCTACAATCAAAAACTGTAATCAATTAAACGTCATCTAAAGTCATTCGTTCTATCCTTAAGAAGCACTGGAACATTTGATCTCTGAGGTCCCTTTCTAGCACACAATTCTAGAATCTCTGAGGATTAGGTAGGCTAATTTCTGAAGGACAACTAGATTCTGTGGGCCTTGAGTGCATGGCTAATAAACTCCTAAGGGCAGAGGCTGGGCCTTATTTATCTCTATGTGCTCCATAGCACTTACAGCAGCCGGCCCAGAGTGGACGTGCGGAAGATGAATTACGAGTTCGCTTCCTCTCTCTGGGTATTGGTGTCCCCACCAGGGAAAGAAAAGGGCTGGACTGGCTGATCCCAAAGCATGCTTTTTGCCCTGCAAAGCATTGGTCTGCTGGATCAAAGTGGTCCTTTCCTTACTAGTTTTCTTTCTGCTCCATCACTCCTGGGGCTGGCAAAATTCTTCATTCCCCAAGACTCCCATCCCCTGGTTATTCAACCGAACACTAATTTAGGCACTGCTGTGAAGGGATTTTTCAGATATAATTAAAGATTCACTTCGGTTGACCTTAAGATACAGAGATTATCTGGTTCGGCTTAACCCAATTAGGCAAGCCTTTTAAAAGCAAAGAATTTTCTCCAGCTGGTAGCAGAAAAAGAAGTCAGAGAGACTCAAAGGGTGAGGAGAATTGAATGCAAGGGAAGTTCTCTTTTGCTGAGATGGAAGGGCCATGTGGAAGGACCCAAGAGCAGCCTGTACAAGCTGAAAGTGACTCCCAAGCCTGCCAGAAGATGGGGATTTCAGTTCTATGGTTACCAGGAACTGAATCCACCAACAACCTGAATGGGCTTGGAAGTGGATTCTTCTCCAAATGCCCCAAGAAGATCCCAGCCTGGACAACATCTTGATTTTGGCCTTGTGAGATCCTGAGCAGAGAACCCAGCAAGCCACCTGGACTTATGACCTATAGAACTGTGCGATAACAAATTGGTGCTGTTTTAAGCTGATACAGTTTTGGTAATTTGTTATGCAGCAGTAGAAAATGAATGCCACTCCCTGCCCTATCTCTACCAACCCACGCTCTTCCCCAGAGGTCCCTAACCTTTGAAATGTAAGAACAGCAACACGAGCCTCACTTCTAAGGCAAATGATGATAATGATGATGATGATGATGACAACAATGATGATTTGGGAATTAATTTGGGGTATTTTTTGAAAATTTCATGTAAGTCTAAAAAAGAAGTATTAAGTATTGAATTCCTACTGTGTTCCCAGGTCCTCCGCTGGAGGCCAGTATATAATTTGGAGGTAAAATTGTGTTGAATAGACAAGGTGAGCAGGAGGCGTGTGGAAAATGCAGAAGAACAGTGTGCACTGGAGATGCTGAGTAGGCTTCATAGAAGAAGTGAAACTTGGAGGCTGGATAAATTCAAAATTGTCAGAGAAATGGAAAGGGGTAGAGATATGCTAAGTAGAAGAGGTAGCATAAAGGAACATAAGTAAGAATGAGCATGATGTTGGCCAAAGTTGGTTCCTGAGGGCAGGCCAGGTTTCTCCAGCCCTGTGATTGGAAACTAGCTACTGTGCCAAGCTGCCAGTTGACAATGCCAAGGAAATAGATAAAAAGCCTATTTCTAAAGAGAAATGGAGGTTATCTTGGTCTTGGACAAAGGAAGGTGAAAAGGAGGGTCTGGAAGGAAAAGTGGAAGGACAGAAAACAAAAAACATGGAAAAGTTTTTCATAAAAGAGATCCAAGTTAAGGTGAGAGAATGAAGCCAGGAGGGAGGGTACAAGGACAGAGGTTCATCCCTGTGCCTGAGGGGGAAGATACAGACCATCAGCCTCTGAGCCTTGTGTGAGCTACCAGGAGATTATTTAGGTGGAAATCTAGACCTGAATAGATAGGCTTGCTACAAGGAAAATCACATGCTGGGATGCAGGGCATTATAGTTAGAAAGATAGGTTGGAGCTAGACGCAAGTGCTCTTGAAAGCCATGATGTAAAGCAGAGGTTTTTAATCTTGGCTGACCACCAGAACCACCTAGGGATCTCTTAAAAATACTGATATCTACATCCCACCTCAGAAAGTCTAATGTAATTGGCCTGGGTCAGTTGAGGCCTCATGAGTTTTAAATGCACAACAGATTAGTCAAATATTCCACCAAGGCTGAGAACTACAGGTGTAGAACTTTATCCAGTAGCCGGTGGAGATCTATTAAGGATGTCTCACTGATATCATATAACAGAAAAGAATGGGAAAGAAAACCTAGTTGAGTAAAAATAATAATAGCAAACACCAATTCAGCATTTTTGTATCCCAGTGTTTTGGGCACTTTTCTAATTTTGTATACACACACACGCACACACAGTCTCTCTCTCTCTCTTTCTAAATCATCACAACAACCTTGTACGGTAGCTCCTGTATTATCCCCATTTTAGAGATAAGAAAACTGAGATTCAGTAAAGTTAATACTTTGCTCATGATCACAGAGCAAGTAAATGATGGAATTCAGATTTGAATCCCGGAAGTTTGACTCCAAAGTCCACGCTCTTAATTTTGTCTCTGGCTATGGTGGATTCACTCATATCAGATCAACCTCTTTGCCAAAAACAACTAGGAAGGCAGGTTTTAAACTGAAGAAAAGTTACCCGGGCAGTGAAGACTTGAGAGGCCAAGATCTTAAAGAGGAAAGAAATGCATTCATGTGACCCAGACATCTGACTGCATTTTTCTCCAGAGACATTTGCAGATTTGTAAACAACAGGTGAAAGATCCAGAAGCTGAGTAGAGATTTCAACAGTCTTCTAGGACTCAGTGTAAAAAGAAATAATAGATTTCTGGGCCATCATAAGCATAGAAACCCTAGAAAGCAACCCCAGCTTTCAACTGGGGCTCCTGATGGGCTATAGCTTAAAAATAAGGCCTAACTTTATTCCTAGGATATATAAATAAGTCAGCCATTACAAAAGCTGAACCCAGATTTAAACTAGCCTAGGCCAGGCACGGTGGCTTATGTCTGTAATCCTAGCATTTTGGGAGGCTGAGGCAGACCAATTGCTTGAGGTCAGGAGTTGAAGATCAGCCTGAGCGAGAGCAAGACCCCATCTCTACAAAAAACAAAATAAATAAATAAATAAACCAGCCTAATCCAAGATGTGATTAAGATGATTTGATCCTGACCTAACTGAGACAAAAGTAAATCTTTCTGAAGGAAGATATAATAATATTATCCAGAGCCTCAAATCTTCGCTGTAATTTTTTAGCCACAATGTCCAGCATTCAATCAAAAATTACCAGAATTAAGTCGGTGAGGTGGTGCACATCTGTAGTACCAGCAAGAGACTGAGGCAGGAGGATAACTTGGACCCAGGAGTTTGAGGCCAGCTTGGGCAACATAGTGAGACTCTTACCAGAAGACAAGAGCAAGTGACAAAAAGCCAGAGAAAAAACAAATTTAAAAAGTATAGATGATTTAATTCTGAGAGTTATCAGATACCATTTTAAAATAACTGTCATTAATACTTAATAAAATTCCAAGTGGAGAATTTCAGCAGAGAACAGGAATGTATTTTGAAAATCAAATACAAAATTTAAAATTGAAAAATACAATAACTGAAATTAAGAACTGGATAGATAGGTTTAACAACAGAGTAGACAAAGCTGGAGAGAGGACTAGAAACCTGGAAGATACATCAGTAGAAAATATACAAACTGAAGCTAAGTGAGAAAAAAATGAAAAATAAAGAAAAAAGTTAAAGATTTGGAACACAGTGAAAAGGAATAATATATGTGTAATTGGAATTCCAGAAGGTGAGAAGAGAGAATATGGAGCAAAAGTAATATTTGAAAGGATTATTGACTGAGAATTTTCCAAAAGAAACAAAAAGCATCAAGACACATATTCAAGAAATGCTAAGAAGTCCAGGCAGAACACATACAAGAAAACCACATCCATGCCTTTGGCACTGCTGAAAGACAAAAACAAAGAAAAATTGTTAAAAACAGTCAGACACATATAGACTGAAACTGAAGAGATGGAAAAAGATATTCCATGCAAATAGAAACCAAAAGCAACCAGGAGTAGCAATACTTATATCAGATAAAATAGACTTTAAGTCAAAAACTGTAAAAAGAGACAAAGAAGGTCATTATATACAGATAAAGGTATCAATTCAGCAAGAATATATAACATTTGTAAATATATATGCACCCAATGCTACAGCATGCAGATACATAAAGCAAATATTATTAGATCTAAAGGGAGAGATAGACCCAAATCCAATAATAGTTTGGGACTATTGTGATGATCTGTGGGAGACCCCACTCTCAGCATTGGACAGATCATCTAGACAGAAAACCAACAAAGAAACATTGCATTTAAACTTGACTTTAGAACAAATGAACCTAACAGACATTTACAGAACATTTCATCCAATAGCTACAGAATATACATTCTTCTCATCAGCACATGGAACATTCTCCAGGAAAGACCACATGTTTGGCCATAAAACGAGTTTCAACAAATTTAAAACAACTCTCAGAAATTATATCAAGTATCTTTTCTGACCACAATGAAATAAAACTAGAAATCAGTAACAAGAGGAACATTTGAAAGTGTACAAATAACATGGAAATTAAACAACATGCTCCTGAATGACCAATGGGTCAATGAAGAAAGTAAGAAGGAAATCTAAAAATTTCTTGAAACAAATGAAAATAGAAGCTCAACATACTAAATCCTGTGAGATACAGCAAAAGCAGTGTTAAGAGGTAAGTGTATAGCAATAAATGCCTACATAAAAAAGGTGGAAAGTTTTCAAATAAACAATCTAATGATGCATCTCAAGGAACTAAAAAAGCAAGAGCAAACCAAACACAAAATTAGTAGAAAGAAATAAATAATAAAGATCAGAGAAGAAACAAACAGAATTAAGACTAAGAAAAAATAAAAGATCAACGAAATGAAAAGTTGGTTTTTTTTAAAAGATAAACAAAATTGGCAAACCATTACCTAGATTAACCAAGAAAAAGAAAGAAGAGGCACAAATAAAATCAGAAATGAAAAAAGAGACATTACAGCTGATAGCACAGAAATATAAAGGATCATTAGAGCTATTACATACGATTATACACTAACAAATTGTTAGAAAACCTAGCAGAAATGGGTAAATTCCCAGACAAATAAAAACTATCAAGATTGAACCAAGAAGAAGTAAAAAGTCTGAACAAACTAATTATGGGTAATAAAATTTAATCTGTAATAAAAAGTCTCCCATTAAAAAAAAAAGCCCAGGAACTGGTGGCTTCACTGTGGAATTCTGCCAAACATTTAAAGAATTAATACCAATTCTTATCAAACTCTTCCAGAAAATTGAAGAGAAGGGTATTCTTCCAAATTTATTCTACAAGGCCAGTATTGCTCTGATACCAAAACCAAGGAAGGATACAAAAACAAACAAACAAAAAGCTATAGGCCAATATCCCTGATGAAAATAGATACAAAAATCCTCAACAAAATACTAGCAAATGAAATCTTGCACCCCATTAAAAAGATCGCTCATCATGATCAAGTGGGATTTATCCCAGGAACTCAGGGATGGCTTGACATATGCAAAGTAATAAAAATGATACATCACATTATCAAAATAAACCATGTAATCATCTCAATAGACACAGAGAAAGCATTTGATAAAATTCAAAATCCATTCATGATTAAAACACTCAACAAGTTAGGTATAAAAGGAACAAACCTTGACATAATAAAGGCCATATATGACAAACCCACAGCCAACAGAGGAAAAGCTGGAACAAGACAAGGATGCCCACATTCACCATTTCTATTCAACATAGTACTGGAAGTCCTAGCCAGAGCAAGAAAAAGAAACAAAGGCATCCAAATTGGAAAGGAGAAAATCAAATTATCCCTATTTGCAGATGACATAATCTTATAAATAGAAAACCCTAAGAGGTCCACCAAATAACTCATAGAACTGATAAATGAATTGGATAAAGTTGCAGGATACAAAATCGACATACAAAACACAAGAGTGTTTCTGTATACTAACAGTCAACTAATGGAAAAAGAAATCAAGAAAGCAATCCTAGGGGCAAGATGGCTGAATAGAGACAGATGCTCTGTTCAGATGGCTGAATAGAAGGTCCTTGCTGGACCTTCTCAGAGGGAGGGAAGGGTTGCAGATAAAGGAGAGAGGAAAGGGGATGCAGCTCAGGTGTAGGTCAGAGAGAGAATTGTCAGAGGCTGCCGGGCATCTCGTGGAGAAAAATTGTGAAATAGAGAAGGAAGAAGATAAAGGAAAAACGATATCGGTAAGGATTGAACCCAGAGAGCCTCAGAGCCCAGTGAAGGGGTATGGGGGATCCTTTTCTCCCTTCCACATTCCTTCAGTGATCCTGGAAGCTTTTCCACCCCCACAAGCCCAAGCAATGAGGTGACCATGGAATCTTGGGGAGAACTTGTGTGATCCCAGAGCTTGGGCATTTTTTGTGAGGTTCCCCTCCAAGGAGAGTGGCCCAAGAGGCCAGAGAGCCAGCTTTCTTCCATTCAGACTCTTGTCCTTCCCCACCCCTCTCCCACCCGCTGAAACTGGGAGAGCAGTTTGAGCCAAGAATTTGGCAAGTCGCTGCCTTTCCCCAGCTGATGTGTCCTCCATTCTGAGGTTTCCGCAAAGAGTGGGGCCCATGCCTTTCCCCTCAAGTCCTGCAGTGGACCCGGGGTGCCCAATCTGGGAGCTCCCTGCCTGCCGGCATCTCTTGGAGACGCACAGCAGCAGGTCAGACATGCAGGCCAGACCCTGTGCCCCCTGGACTGGAGCGGGTTGCTGGGTGACACGGTGGGGAAGTTTGGGAGCTGGACTTGGGAGGTGAAGGAGCCCGTGTGGGCAAAACTGATGGGAGAATACTGTGGGGGTCCGAGATGCGGGGATCTGGGGAAGTGCCCATCCCCACCACAGGAAAACCATGCTGTTGGACTAGGGTAGATTCTCTGGCAGGGAAGATCCCAGCCAGCAGTGCCATAGCAACTGAGTGTGGCGCAGTCAGGTGTGCCCATTTGCAACCAGACGCTGGAGGGCAGGGGTAATGCAAAAGGGGCGGAGCTCACTCCTCACAGCCAGTTGGGGAATAGTGGTCCCTTCCCCACAAACGGACTTCCAGGTCTGGAGAACCAGCCTTGACCCTGCTCCCAGCAGCTCCCCCTAGTGGCTGGGAAATTTTCCTCTGAGGTCTGCAGAAGCTCTACAAAGCCTTCCAGGCTCACACAACCTAACTATGCCCATCCACCTCTGCTATGGGGGAGATCAAGCAACCCTCTGGGAGCTACAGGGCCCCTCCCAAATCCTGGGGCACTCAAGTGCTCCACCTGAGGGACTAGAGCTTATCACAAGCACAAAAGAACATCTCTGCAGTTGGCTCTTTCCTGCAAGCACCAAACACTGACAGGGAGAACAACTCTAGCTCATTATAGCATCTATCAACACAATCAAACAGGGCATGACTGATTCTTACTCACAAGCACTACCCACCATCTTGGAGATTAAGCTGGGGGTCCCAATACAATTCACACTTCTGGGAAGAGGTGAAGAGAGCAAGATAGAAGCAACCCAAGGAGACACTGCTTTTTATAAAAGAAACAAAAGTTACAGGCAGCTCAATCTGTATGGGGCCTCCATCTTCCACTGCAGACATCTGGGCTGATAGGGGAGCTGTTCACAGACATTCTACTGGAGAACAGGTACAGCAGAGATCTGGTACCTGCCATTCCCAGGTTTCTGCAACTGATGCCATCCTGATTGTTCTGGCGAGTGGAGTCAGGTCTGCTTGGAACCCAGACTTCCAGCAGTAGCCTTTGCATCACCCCTGCTGGGCTGGGAAGGGAACAGATGCTCCCCCATGTCATGCCCTGTGACTGGTGGCCAAGCACACCTTCTCCGCAGCATGGGGGCTGAACGGAGGAGGAGCTCCAGACACCACAGGCACCACTTGGGAAGTCTGGAGCAACAGCTTTGGTTGGTCCTAGATGTAGGGGCAGAACCTTGGCTGGCCAGCAACTCTGGCCCACCTATACAGACCCCGGACTGCTGAGACAAATCCCTGCTTGTGTGACTGGGCATCAGCAGTACACGTATGGAACATCCCTCCACATGGGCAGCTCTGCCCCTGAAATCCCCAGAGCCAGCTCTGGAGCTCTCACTGTGCCCAAGTCGAAGGCTCTGCCCCTGTAGCTCTGGGGCCCCCCGGGGCCTGCAACACCTTCTCTAAGACTCCAGAGTTGTCCCAGGACCTCAAGATCCCACTACTGAGTCTCCACCACTACTGCTGGTCTGGCAGAACCTCCCCAAGGTCCAACACTTCACTCAGGACCCCCCTAAGCAGCCATCAGTCATGGACTTGGTTTGAGAGAGTTCCTAGCAAAGAAGAACAGGTGCCCTACAATCCTATTAACCTGGAGCCGAGAGAAGAGATGCCAGATGAGAAGAAACCAGCAAAAGAACCCTGGCAATGTGAAAGAGCAAAATAGTTTGACACCCCCAAGGGAACACAATGGCACTATAGTAGTGGACTCCACCCACAAAGAAATTGCCAAAATGACAGAAATGGAATTCAGAATATGTGGCAAATAAGATGAATGGAACTGAAAAGAAAGTTGAAAAATAGGCCCTCAAAATATTTCAGGAAATCGATGAAAAAAAATGAAAAATCCACTAGAAAGCTAGACAACATAAGAAAGGATATAACAGAACTTAAACAAATGAAAGAGTCACTTAGGGAATTTCAAAACACAGCAGAAAGCTTTAACAATAGACTAAACCAAGGAGAAGAAAGTATCTGAGAGCTTGAAGACAAGGCTCTCAAGATAATCTAGTCATTCAAAGAGGCAGAGAAGAGTATAAAAAAGACTGAGCTATAACTGAGACAGATATAGGACTATGTGAAGTGAACCAACATTCAAACTATAGGTATCCCTGAGGGAAAAGAAGAAAAAGCTAAAAGCATGGAAAACCTATTTGAGGAAATTATTGAGGAAAACTTCCCTGGCATCACCAGAAATCAGATATACAAATACAAGATGAACACTGAACACTGGGAAGATGCGTAGCAAATAGGTCCTCTCCAAGACACCTAGTAATTAACCTGGCCAAGTCAAAATGAAGGAGAAAATTCTGTACACAGCAAGACAAAAGCATCAAATAACGTACAAAGGAAAACCCATCAGGCCAACTGTAGACTTCTCAGTGGAAACCTTACAAGCCAAGAGGGATTGGGGCCCCATCTTCAATCAACTTAAACAGAACAATTGCCAACCTAGAATTTTGTATCCTGCAAAACTAAGTTTCACAACTGATGGAGAAATTAAGTCTTTTCTAGACAAGCAAACACTGAGGGAATTTGCTATGACCAGACCCTCACTGCATGAGATACTCAGGACAGCACTATTAAAAAATCAGCACAACAGATACCCAGCAGCATAAATTCACCTAAAACACCCCAAAACATGCAATTCTTATAAAACAATAGAACAAGAGGTAAAGCAAAGCAATAAGGGACTATCCAACAGGATGAACAGACCAACATCCCCCACATCAATGCTATCAATTAACATTAAGAGACTGAATGCTCCTCTCAAAAGACATAGGCTGACTGAGTGGATGAAAACACACAACTCAAGTATATGCTGTCTCCAGGAAACACATCTAAACCACAAGGATGCACACAGACTTAACATGAAAAGGTGGAAAAAATATATTCCAAGCAAATGGAAATCAAAAGAGAGCAGGTATAGCCATTCTCATACCAGATAAAATTGACTTTAAGCCAACAGGTTAAGAAAGACAAAGAGGGTCATTATATAATGGTAAAGGGAGAAATTCAACAAGAAGACACGGCAATCCTAAATATATATACATATGTGCCCAACACAGGAGCTCCCATAAAGCAAATTTTACTAGAGCTAAGCAAAAACAAAACAAAAAAAAAGAGGCCAGGCGCGGTGGCTCATGCCTGTAATCCTAGCACTCTGGGAGGCCGAGGCGGGCGGATTGTTTGAGCTCAGGAGTTCGAGACCAGCCTGAGCAAGAGCGAGACCCCATCTCTACTAAAAATAGAAAGAAATTAATCAGACAACTAAAAATATATACAAAAAATTAGCCAGGCATGGTGGCGCATGCCTGTAGTCCCAGCTACTCGGGAGGCTGAGGCAGGAGGATCGCTTGAGCCCAGGAGTTTGAGGTTGCTGTGAGCTAGGCTGATGCCACAGCATTCACTCTAGCCCGGGCAAAAGAGTGAGACTCTGTCTCAAAAAAAAAAAAAAGAAAGAAAGAAAGAAAAAATAGCACTATCATAATTGCTGGGGACGTCAACACCCCACTGTCAGAGCTCAACAAATCATCAAAGCAGAAAATAAATAAAAAACAATGGTCTTACACCAAATTCTAAATCAAATGGACCTAACAGACATTTACACAACATTCTACCCCAAAACCACAGAATACACATTCTTCTCAGCAGCACATGGGACATTCTCCAAGATTAATCATATCTTAGGCCACAAAACAGGTCTCAACAAATTCAAAAAAATCAAAATCATACCATGTACCTTGTCAGACCATGTACATTTTATTGCAGAATAAAACTAAAAATCAATCACAAGAGAAACCTACACAAAATCATAGAAATTAAACAACCTGCTGCTGAATGTTTATTGGGTCAAGAATGAAATTAAGATGGGAACCAAAAAATTCTTTGAACTGAATGACAAAGGGGACACAAGCTATCAAAATCTGTGGGATACAGAAAAAGCATTCCTCATGGGCAAATTCATAGCCTTAAATGCCTACATCAAAAAGACAGAAAGATCGCAAATTGGCAACCTAATGACCTCAAGGAACTAGAAAAGGAAGAACAAACCAAATCCAAGCTGGCAGAAGAAAAGAAATAATGAAGATCAGAGCAGAGCTAAATGAATTAGAAAAGAAACAAACAACAAGATACAAAGAATTAACAAAACAAAAGGTGGTTCTTTGAAAAGATAAACAAAATGAATAGACTTCTTGCTAGATTAATGAAGAACAGAAGAGAAAGGACCCAAATAAACTAAATCAGAAATGAAAAAGGTGATATTACAATTGATACCGCAGACATACAAAACATTATCCATGAATATTATTAATACACATATCCTACACACATAAACTGGAGAACATAGAGGAAATAGACAAATTCCTGGAAACACACAACCTTCTAAGACTCAATCAGGAAGAAATAGTATTCTTGAACAGAACAATAATGAATAGTGAGATTGAAACAGTAATAAAAACAACTCCCAACAAAAAAAAGCCCTGGAACAGATAGATTCACAGCCAAATTCTATTAGACCTACAAAAAAGACCTGGTACTCGTAATACAGAAATTATTCCATAATATTGAGAAGGAGGGAATCCTCCTCAACTCATTCTATAAAGTCAGTATCACCTTGATACTAAAGCCAGGAAAGGGCACAACAGAAAAATAAAACTACAGACCAATATCCCTTATGAATATAGATGTAGAAATTCTCATAAAATACTGGCAAACTGAATTCAACAGCACATCAAAACAATAATTCACCAGGAACAAGTGGGTTTCATCCCAGGGATGCAAGGATGGTTCAACATACATAAATCAATAAATTTGATTCACCACATAAACACAAGCAAAAACAAAGACCATATGATCATCTCAATAGATGCAGAAAAAGCATTTGACAAAATCCAGCACCCTTTCATGATTACAAGCCCTCAACAAACTAGCCATAGAAGGAGCATATCTCAGAATTATAAAAGCCATATGTGACAAACCCACAGCCAATATCATACTGAATGAGGAAAAGTCCAAAGCATTCCCTCTAAGAACAGGAACAAGACAAAGAAGCCCACTGTTACCACTTCTATTCAACACAGTACTAGAAGTCCTAGCCAGAGCAATCAGGCAAGAAAAGAATATTAATGGTATCCAAATCAGGAAAGAGGAGGTAAATCCATCACTCTTCACTGATGATATGATCTTATATCTAGAAAACCCCAAATATTTCACCAAGAGTTTCCTGGAATTGATAAACAAATTCAGCAAAATCTCAGGATAGAAAATCAATGTATAATACATAAATTAGTAGCATTTCTATATACTAGTAACTTTCTAACTGCGAGTCAAATCAAAGACTCAATACCATGCAAAAGAAAATAAAATACCTAGGAATATACTTAACCAAGGAGGTGAAAGATTCTACAAGAAGAACTATGAAACTCTGAGGAAAGAAATCACAGAAGATACAAATGGAAAAACAAATCACGCTCATGGATAGGCAGAATCAACATTGTTAAAATGTCCATACTACCGAAAGTGATTTACAAATTCAATGCAGTCCCCGTCAAATTACCAAAGTCATACTTCACAGATCTAGAAATAAATAATTCTATGCTTTGTTTGGAAACAGAAAAGAGCCCGAATAGTCAAGCAATCTTAAACACAAAGAACAAATCTGGAGGCATCACATTGCCAGACTTCAAACAATAATATAAGGCTATAGTAACCAAAACAGCATGGTATTGGTACAAAAATAGAGACATAAACCAATGTAAGAACAGAGAACCCAGATACAAAATCATCTACCTACAACCAACTGATCTTTGACAAAGCAAACAACAATGGACACTGGGTAAAAGAAGCCCTATTCAGTAAATGGCGCTGGGAAAATTAGATATCCACATGCAGAAGAATGAAACAGGACCCCTATCTCTCACCACTCACAAAAATTAATTCAAGATTGATAAAAGACTTAGATTTAAGGCATGAAATCATAAGAATTCTAGAAGGAACTGTAGGAAAAACTCTTCCAGATATTGGCCTAAGCAAAGTGGAATTAGAGGGCCCTGCTTCTCTTCTTTTCCATTCCTCCTACCATACCCCCTTTCCAGTTGCTGTGGACCAATGCATCTCTCTAGAGGCAAATATTATCCAGCAAGCGATCTACCCTATCCTTTGCAATTGCTCTTCTCCACATCTTTCCTGCTACAAGTGTTTTAGATGTTACTATCTTATGTTCCCTAAATTTTACTCTTGTCCTTGCAAACAGAAGACACCACACATAGGCTTAAGGCCTAAGGAAGCCAGTCACCTTCTGGGCAAAGACTCCTCTTTTCTTTCCTTCCTATCCGTGGCACTGAACCACTCACCTGCTGCCTCTGCAGAAGAGATTCCGATTACTGCAGCACTTCTGGCTGCCAGGGATAACTTGGCCACTGTCCCTGTCCTTCTACAGAACCTGAGGGAGAAAGTGGTGGCTCTGTCTCTCCCCAAGTAATGTCACTGTCTGTTTTTATTCCTTCCCTCCCGCAGCTGGCCTAACTACTCTGAGTCACAGGTGTGGGATGGGGAGTAGGGAGAGGCACTTAAGCTGTAACCCCCAGAAGGAAATAGCTAAGAGATTCTTCCAGGGGTAGGTGGTGGTTGTGCCTTTTGTAGGCTGTTCCCTTTGCCTTAAACTGGAAGATGTCTCCTCAAGCCTGTGGGCAGCATACTCAGAATCCCAGACCTTAAGACACTGTGACAGTTGTCTCTGTTGGTCCACTGTGTTTAGTTGGTTCCTAGTTTCATAGCACTGTGGTCATAAAAGATGCCTTACATGATTTCTCTCTTCTTAAATTTGTTAAGACTTGTTTTGTGGACTAACATATGATCTATCCTGGAAAATGCTCCATGTGCACTTAAGAAGAATGTGTATTCTGCTGCTGTTGGATGAAATGTTCTATATATGTTCATTAGGTCCATTTGGTCTAAAGTGTAGTCCAAGTCTAGTGTTTCCTTGTTGATTTTGTCTGGATGATCTATCCACTGTTGAAAGTGGGACATTGAAGTTCACTGTTATTATTGTAATGCTCTCTATTTCTCCCTTTAGATCTGTTAATAGTTGATTTTTATATTTAGTTGCTCCAATGTTGGATGCATATATATTTACAATTGTTATATCCTCTTCATGAATTCACTCCTTTATTATTATATAATGACCTTCTTTGACTCTTAATATAGTTTTTGACACAAAGCCTATTCTGTCTGATATAAGTATAACTACCTTGTTCTCTTTTGGTTTCTAATTGCATGGAATATCTTTTTCATCCCTTCAATCTATATGTGTCTCTAAAGGTGAAGTGAGTCTCTTTTAGGCAGCATATATTTGGGTCTTGTTATATTTTTTTAATCCATTCAGTCCCTCTATGTCTTGATTGGAGAATTTAATCCATTTACATTTAAAGTAATTATTGATAGGTAAGGACTTAGTATTGCTATTTTGTTAATTGTTTTCTGGTTCTTTTGTAGATCCTTTGTTCTTTTGTTCCTCTCTTGCTGCCTTCCTTTGTGATTTAATGACTTTCTGTAGTGGTATGCTTTGATTCCTGTCTCTTTGTGTATCTGCTATAGGTTTTTGTTTTGTGGTTGTGATAAGGCTCACATAAAATATCTTATAACAGTCTATGTTTTATGATAACTTAACTTCAATTGTATACAAAAACTCTACACTTTACCCCACCCCCACATTTTAAGTTTCTGATGTCATAATTTACATCTTTTTATATTCTGTAGCCATTAACAAATTATTGAAGCTATAGTTACTTTTAATATTTTTGTCTTTTAACCTTTCTACTAGAGTTATAAGTGATTTATAAATCACCATTAGAGTAATAATCTGAATTTGAGTATATACTTACATTTACCAGTGAGTTTTTTATTTTCATGTGTTTCCATACTACTAATATGTATCCTTTGATTTTAGCTTGAAAAACTCCCCTTAGCATGTCTTATAAGGTAAGTCTACTGGCAATAAACTCCTTCAGCTTTTGTTT
>NW_012154174.1:6137088-6138356 GCF_000956105.1 Propithecus coquereli
CTCTGCCTCCCAGAGTGCCAGGATTACAGGTGTGAGCCACCATGCCTGACCCATTTATTATATTCTTAAGCCTCAGAATTTCTGTTTAGCTCATTTTTATGATTTCTATCCATTTGTTGAATGTCTACTTTTGTTCTTATATTGTTTTTCTAATTTTGTTGAGTTGTCTATCCATTTTCTCTTGTTGCTCACTGAGCCTCCTTGTAACAATTATTTTAAATTCTTTGTGCAGCAATTCATAGATCTCCATGGGGGAGTTGGTTACTAGAATATTATTTTGTTCCTTTGGTAGTGTCATGTTTTCTTGATTTTTCATGTTCCTTGAAATCTTGCATTGTTGTCTTCATATTTGAAGAAGTAGTCACCTCCTCTACTTTTTACTGACTGGCTGAGAGAGAGAAACATCTTCACCCAACAGCCCAGGGAGGTATTTTGAGGTTCTCTCAGGGCTTTTATATAGATGCATTCACTCCACACCTCATGTTCCCTCTTGGGGGTGGGGAGATTCTTAAGATTGTATGCCTTCTCTCAGTCCTGCAAAGCCAGGCCAGGTGCTGAGGGCCTCCTGTTTGTTTTCCCTAGGGCAGTGCCCTAAAGTACTCAAGTTTGTGTGCCTTCTCCCAATCCTGAAGATTTGAGCTGGCTGTCTGCATGAGATATTTGCAGACAGCCAGCTTCAGGGAGGAGCTGGGGAGGAGGTGCAGAGAGTTTAGGATGTCCATGAGCCCATTGGGAACCACAGGCAAGGAATCTCAAGTGGGCTCATGGGCAGGCTTCTTGATGGAGTCTATGGAGTGTTTAATAAATCCACAGACTCTCTTTCCTGCTCCCAGCTTCTCCCAACCACTTAGATGTGCTGATCCTCTCAGTATTCTGGGTTGGGCAAGAAAGAAGTGGGCCTCTTGGTCACCATTCCACATGGCTGTGGGAACTGGGCTCATTCACTACACTCTCACTTTCCCACATTGGAAAAATCACAGGCCCAGGGAGTCTGTCGGCACTGAGCTTTACCTCGGGGGAAGGGTGACATGGGTAAAGTGAAAATGCTCTTCTTACTGCCTCAATGAGTCTATTCTTGGATTTGTTGCTCAATGGTGTGCTGGAACTTCTCCACCGGATTCCTGGACTTTCACAAAGATATTCTTGTTTGTGGATGGGTGTCAAAATTGACACTACTGCAGGGGATGGCTGCAGAAAGCTCCTATAATGCCATCTTGCTGACATCACTCTACCTCCATGATTTCTGAAGAGAAATCAAACCACCATTC
>NW_012154174.1:6138806-6157554 GCF_000956105.1 Propithecus coquereli
CTACATTTCACTGTGGATCCCATCTACTCAACTTGTAATTTCAGTTATTATATTTTTTAGTTCTAATATTTCCTTTGGTTTTTTTTCTTTTATCTTTTATTTCTTGGCTGAGACTTTTATTTTTCATTTGTTTTAAGAATGTTTGTAATTGCTTGTTGAGGCATTTTTATCATGGCTGCTTTCAAATCTGTCAAATAATTTTGGCATCTCTGCTTCTTAGTGTTGACATTTATCGATTATCTTTTTTTATTCAGCTTGAGATTTTCCTGGTTTTGGTATGACATTTTGTTTTTTTATTAAAACCTGGACATTTGCATATTATGTTATGAGACTATGGATATTTTTAAAGCTCTCTCTTTTACTGGCTTTTTCTGACACTGCTCTGGTAGGGGGAGTGAGGGACACCACCTCATGATTTCCAGGTGCAGGTAGTAGTCCAGTTTCTCCACTCAGACTCCATTGACACCTAAAGGGGAGAGATCCTTATTATTTCTGGGCAAGGGTGGGACTTCCAGATTCTCACGTGATCTCTACTACATTACTAGAGGGTACTGCATTACCAGCTGATGAGAATAAAAGTCCTTGCTCCCTACTTAGCATTCTCTGATAACACAATGGTGCAGTTTTGGGGCACTTCATTATAGAATTTCAAGGATTAAATATAAGCTCCCCACTCGGCCTTTGTTGGTGGGAGTGGAACAACAGTGTTTTCTGTGGTGCTTGGCTGAAGTAGAGTGGTTGTTGTCTAAACATTTTATGTCTTGCTAGGCTACCCTTTTCCTGGTCCTTTGGCTGAAAGGAGCTGGCTTTTGTTGAGGTTTTGTTTTGTTTTTGTCTATGTTCATTGGCATTTCTAGGTTGCCAGCTTCTTTAGTTCCAAGTCCAGCATAGGTGAAACAAAAAGTAAACTTGTGGAATTTACCATCATTTCTTGAGTTCCAAAGGCTCCTTGCATGTCTTTCCTCTTCTATCCACCCTGCAGAATTTTCTGGTGTTTATTCTATATGTAACAGCAATGATTTTTTACTGTACTTAGAAGAGAAATAAAGAAAAGTGCACCTACCACACCTTCCTTTAAGTGGAAGTTCTAGGATATAGATTTGAAGGATGGAACACTCTTGATCTAATTGCCATGTTAGAGCACTGTATCCAAAAATTTCAGAACTCATTTTCTTTTTTTTGTTTTGTTTTTTTGAGACAGAGTCTTGCTTTGTTGCCTGGGCTAGAGTGAGTGCCATGGCATCAGCCTAGCTCACAGCAACTTCAAACTCTTGGGCTTAAGCGATCCTTCAGGCTCCCGAGTAGTTGGGATTACAGTCATTTGCCACCACGCCCTGCTAATTTTTTGTTTCTATTTTTAGTTGCCCAGTTAATTTTTCTATTTTTAGTAGAGACAGGGTCTCACTCTTGCTCACACTGGTCTCAAACTTCTGACCCCAAGCAATCCTCCTGCCTCAGCCTCCCAGAGTGCTAGAATTACAGGTATGAGCCACCATGCCCAGCCAGAATTCATTTTCTTTTCAAGATGGATTTTAGAGCAACTGTCAACAAATTTCAAAGTATAGAACTCATATGGAATGTGTTCTTTGGCCATGATGGAATTAGTTGGAAATTAATAACAAAAAAACAACCAGTACTTTACCTAACACCACATACAAAAATTAACTCAAAATGGATCAAAAACCTAAACATGAGAGTTAAGATTATAAAATTCCTAGAGGAAAACATAGGACAAGATATTCACAACATGGTATTTGGCAATTATTTCTTGGATGTGACACCAAGGGCACAGGCAACAAAATAAAAAATATAGGCATGCCTCAGAGATATTGTGGGTTTGGTTCCAGACCACCACAATAAAATTAATGTCACAATAAAGTGAGTTGCATGAAGTTTTTTGTTTCCCAGTGCATGTAAAAGTTATGTTTACACTATACTGTAGTCTATTAAATGTTCAATAGTACACTTAATAGGTCTAAAAAACAATGTACATGCTTTAATTTAAAAATACTTTATTGCTAAAAATGCTAACAATCATCTGAGCTTTTGGCAAGTCCTAATCTTTTGCTGGTGGGAGGGTCTTGCCTAAGGTTGCTGACTACTGACTGATGGCTACTACTGGTGGTTGTTGGGGTGGTTCTGGCAATTTCTTAAAATAAGACAATAATAAAGTTTGCCACATTGCTTGACTCTTCCTTTCGTGAAAGATTTCTCTATATCATGTGATACTGTCTGATAGCATTTACCCTCAGTAGAACTTCTTTCAAAAATGGAGTTGGAAAAAAAAAAATGGAATTGGTCCTCTCAAAATCTGCCACTGCTTTGTCAAATAAGTTTATGTAATATTCTAAATCCTTTGCTGTCATTTCAACAATATTCACAGCATCTTCACCGGGAGTAATTCCATCTCAAGAAACCACTTTCTTCGTTCATCCATAAGAAGCAACTCCTCATCTGTTCAAGTTTTATCATGAGATTGCACAAATTCAGTCACATTTCCAGGCTCTACTTCTAAGTCTCAAGCTATTGTTGCCACATTTGCAGTTACTATCTCCATTGATGTCTTGAACCTCTCAAAGTCATCGATGAGATGAGGGCTGGAATAAACTTCTGCCAAACTCCTGTTAATGTTAATACTTTACCTTCAGCAAGTTGTAATCTTAATTACAAATGTTCTTAATGGCATCTAGAATGGGGAATACTTTACAGAAGATTATCAATTTACCCAGATCCATCAGAGGAATCACCGTCTATGGCAGCTATAGCCTTACAAAATGTATTTCTTGAATAACAAGATTTGAAAGTTAAAAATACACCTTAATCCATTGGCTTCAGAATGGTCGTTGTGTTGGCAGGTATGGAAACATTCATCTCCTTGTATTAATACATCTCCTTCAGAGCTCTTGAGTGACCAGATGCATTTTCAATGAACAGTGATACTTTGAAAGGAAACTTCTTTTCTGAGCAGTAGGTCTCAACAGTGAACTTAAAATATTCAGCAAACCATGCTGTAAAGGGATGTGCTGTCATCCAGGCTTTGTTGTTCCATTTATAGAGCACAGGCAGAGCAGATTTAGCATAATTCTTAAGGGCCCTAGGGTTTTCAGAATTGTAAATGAGCATTGGATTTAACTTCAAGTTACCAGCTGCACTGAACCCTAACAAGAGAGTCAGCATGTCCTTTGAAGCTTTGAAGCCAGGAATTGACTTCTCTCTAGCTATGAAAGTCCTAGATGGCAACTTCTTCCCATAGAAGACTGTTTCATCCACATTGAAAACCTGCTGTTTAGTGTAGCCACCTTCATCCCTTATCTTAGCTAGATCTTCTGGATAACTTTCTGCAGCTTCTACATGAGAACTTCCCGCTTCATCTTGCACTTCTATGTTGTAGAGATAGCTTCTTTCCTTAAACCTCATGAACCAACTTCCTCTAGCTTCCAACTTTTCTTCTGCAGCTTCCTCACCTCTCTCAGCTTTCACAGAATTGAAGAAAGTTACAGCCTTGCTCTGGATTGGGCTTTGGGTTAAGGGAATATCGTGGCTGGTTTGATCTTTTACCCAGACCACTAAAACTTTCTCCATATTAGCAACTAGGCTGTTACACTTTCTTATCATTCATGTATGTGTTCACCAGAGTAGCACTTTTTATTTCCTTCAAAAAGTTTTCCTTTGCATTCACAATTTGGCTAACTGGCACAAGACGCCTAGCTTTTGGCCTATCTCAGCTTTTAACATGCCTTCCTCACTAAGCTTAATCATTTCCAGCTTTTGATTTCAAGTGAGACACATGTGACACCTCCTTTCACTTGAACACATAAAGGCCTGTAGGGTTATTAATTGGCCTAATTTCAATATTATTGTGTCACAGGGAACAGGGAGGCCCCAGGAGAGGGAGAAAGATGAGCCAATGGCTGGTCGGTGGGGTAGACAGAACACACACAACACAAGAGTCAGGCATGGTGGCTCATGCCTCTAATACCAGTGACTCAGGAGGCTGAGGCAAGAAGATCACCTGGAAACCAGGAGTTTGAGACCAGCCTGGGCAACATACCAAGATCACCATCTCTAAAAAAATGAAAATAATTAGCTGGGTAAGGTGGCACATGCCTGTAGTCTCAGCTACTCAGGAGGCCAAGGTGGAAAGATCACTTGAACACAGGAGTTCGAGGCTGCAGTGAGCTTTGTTTGCACCACTGCACTCCAGCCTGGGTGACAGAGTGAGACCCCATCTCTAGGAAAAAAAAAAAAACACGAATAACATGTATCGATTAAGTTCACCTTCTTCTATGGGCACGGTTTGTGGCACCCCAAAACAATAACCAAGGTCAAAGATCAGGGATTACAAATTGCCGTAACAGATATAAAAATAATGAAAAATTTTAAACTATTACAGGAATGACCTAATTGTAACACAGAGATATGAAGTGAGCACATGCTGTTGGAAGAATGGCACTGATAGACTAGCTTAATGCAGGATTGCCACAAATCTTCAATGTGTAAAAAATGCAATATCTTCAAAGCACAGTAAAGCAAAGTACAATAAAACAAGGTATGTCTATACATAAATTGCACTTCATGAAAATTAAAAACTGTTGTGCACCAAATGATACTGTCAACAAAGTAAAACGGCAACCCACAGAATGGAAGGAAATATTACAAATCATATATTGTGTAAGAGATTAATATCCAGAATATAGAGAGAACTACTAAAATTCAACAACAAAAATATCACGCAAACTAATTCAAAACTGAACAAAGGACTTGAATATACATTTCTTCAAAAAAGATATACAAATGGCCAATAAGCATATGAAAAGATGCTCAACATCACTAATAATTAGGGAAGTGCAAATCAAAACCACAAGATACTACCTCACACCCAATAGGGTGGCAACTATTTTAAAAGAAAAAGAAAATAAGTAATATTGGCAAGAAGGTGGATAAATTGAAACCTTGTGCACTGTTGGTGGAAAAGTAAAATGGTACAGCCGCTGTAGAAAACAGTATGGCGGTGCCTCAAAAAATTAAAAATAGAATTACCGAATGATCTGGCAATTCCACTTTGGGGTATGTACCCAAAAGAATTTAAAGGAGGGTCTCAAAGAAATGTCTGTACACTCATGTTTATAGCAGCATAATTCACAATAGCTAAAACTTGGAAGCAACCAAACTGACCATTGATAGATAAATGAATAAACAAAACATGGTAGATACATATGATAGGATATTATTCCACCAGCCTAAAAAAGGAAGGAAATTCTGACGCATGCTACAATATTGATGAAAAAATAGACATAAAATGTCACAAAAAGATAAATACTGTATGATTTCACCTCTATGAATTATCTAGAGGAGTCAAATTCACAGAGACAGAGAGTAGAATGGTAGTTGCCTGGGGTAGGGGAGATTGGGGAATTATTGTTTAATGCATAGAGATTTCAGACTTGCAAGACGAAAAGAGTTCTGAAGATGATGGTGTGATGGCTACATAACAATATAAATACCTTAACACTACTAAACTGCATACTTAAAATGGTTAAGATAGTAAATTTTGTGTTATGTGTATTTTACCAAAATAAAAAGTTTTATTAAAAAAAGATAACCAGTTAATCCCCAAATGTTTGGAAATTAAACTATACATTTTTAAATAAAAGGAGAAATCATATCTCTGTGTCACAATGTGCTCCTAAGCAGTATATTATACTTCCTGTTTGGCAAACAACATGTATAAAGAAATTTTTAAATGGTCTTTTATACAGTAGAGGGCTTCTTATTCCACGCAATTTGTACTTGTAGTTGGTTGGTTTATCCAAAAAGTCCATTAATTTATGTTATAAAACAGAAGGGAGTCTTTCAGGTTTTATATGACTAAAGAATCTGTGAAAAAACAAACAAGAAACTGACATCATTCATTACCATTAGGGAAAAAAATGAGGAAGACTCAAAATGATAAAATTTATGATAATATTTTGATAATGATAGCCTTCAGATAATATTTATGATAATATTTTTAAATATTTAAAGTAAGTTAAGGCAAGAAATGATGAAACATAACCTTACACATTTTCTTTTAAGTTAAAACATGCAATTACACATTTATTTAGCCATTTTTTTAATCCAGAGCTAAGGTCTTTTTTCCCCCTTAGTTTCACTGTTTGTATTTCTGCATAGTTTTTCCTGTAGAAAACTAAACCTTTAATGAATCCTCTATGAATTCTAGTTTGGGATTCTTTAAGATTCACTGAGGATTTTAAAATAATTTTGAAGTAGAATTCTTCACATATGGAAATTCCTTCTGGATATTTGTGATTTTTTTTCCTCCAATCTTTTCTAGTTGTCATAGCATTCCCAATTCAAAATAATTTTTTTGCTACTTGTCTTTCTTGAGTCTTTCCAAAACATTGTATTTGGGCCGGGTGTGGTGGCTCACGCCTGTAATCTGATGAGCTCAGGAGTTCGAGACCAGCCTGACCAAGAGCGAGACCCCATCTCTACTAAAAAAATAGAAAGAAATTAGCTGGACAACTAAAAATATATAGAAAAAATTAGCCGGGCATGGTGGCACACGCCTGTAGTCCCAGCTACTCGGGAGGCTGAGGCAGGAGGATTGCTTGAGCCCAGGAGTTTGAAGTTGCTGTGAGCTAGGCTGATGCCATGGCACTCTAGCCCAGGCAACAGAGTGAGACTCTGTCTCAAAAAAAAAAAAAAAAATTCTATTTCTAGTTAACATGAAAATATGTATTTCTTGTTATATTTTATTGGTTTATGTTATAGTTAGATAAATGATTAAAATTACAAGTACAAGTGACATGAACAGGTTTGGGAACACACACAACTGATGTGCAGTAAGCACACAGCACAACTGGTGGACATGCTGAGAGTAGCAAACCAGTTGCAAATGCTCATTGCACTGAAGGCATCACTCCACGTGCTTCAGAGAGAATGAAAACATATTTAATTGGAAATCGATTAACAGAGCTTCTACTGTACATTTGGAGATCCTGATATCTTCACTAATAACCAAGTTTACTAAATGAGAGTCTCACTGGGCTTTTTTTAATGAATAATGATACACATTAGTAACTAACAAGATGAACTTGAAAACGGAAAAAATACTTGAGACTTAGATACAGTAAGTTATTTTAAATAGTTTAAACATAATCTCTGCAAACTTGTGGACACTGTTCACCTGGTAAACAAAACGTTTTCTTCCCAGAGACTAAAAATAACAACCCCACTTGTCTATGAAAACTTAGCCACGCTCAATCTCTGTGGTGAAAGGATCCTTGGCCTTAAGTAGACTGTAAGCTGTGTGAGGGGAAGTCCTTGGAAGACCAAGGGTTCTTTGCTCGCCGCAACATTCTGAGCATCTAGCACACCATCGGACACAAGGAAGGTGATCAAATACTGCTTGAATGCACGCATGGATAAATGAATGAATGAATGAATGCTCACAGAAAAGAATGTGGGGAACTATACTTGACACTAGAGTGTGTACCCACTGCAGACGGAGGCAGTGGTGACTTATGGTAGAGTCGGGAGCAGGACCAGGGCAGGGCAGGAATGAGGCAAGAGCAATTCAATCTGGTCAGGCCCACTTCACCAGCCCTATCTTGACTTCGCATGGTGCAGTGGGGACCCGATAGCCTTGCTGCCCACTATCCCAATTCTCCCTGATGCAAATCCTCACCCAATCCTTATTTACCTCATTAAGGTTGCCCAGAACCACTTTCCAACTACATGTGGGATCAGTTAGACCTGCGCTGAAACCACAATAAACAAATTTGTGGCACACCCTTGGCCCTGGCTACATGCCATTGTTTCTTTCACCTGAATTTCTTCCCTTCCCACCTCTTTCAAGGCAGAGCCAGGCAGTCACTTATGAAATAGCTTGGAGCAGGGGCATTGCCCAAGTCTGTTTGGTCCAATCAGATTCTTTTCATTGGAAATTTGAACTGGAAATATGGAGGACAGAGATGTTCAGGAAATAACAGAACCAGAAGCTCCGAAAACATACCAAGGGGCTTCTGACTTCTGACATGATGAAGTTAGGAGGGCTACAAAACCTCTCCCCAAAAAATTTACTACAAAGCTGGACAAAATTGTCAAAAACAACCACTTCAGCACCCTGGAATTCTACCAAAGGCATACAAAAACTAAGAAATACTTATTAATGAAAACTACTGAACTTTGGGAAAGAATAGCATGCGTCTATGGCTGCTCACAACCCATCTCCCTTCCCCCAACTCTTCTGGTACCATGACAACCAGAAGCTTCACCACCAATGCTGGAGGGGACACACTTAATTTAAAGCATCATCAGTTGAAGTTATCTCAGTGGCAAGCAAACATGAAGCACCAGTGGCTCCATCAATCTGAGATTGTAGTTCTGTTTCATGTAAGCAAAGGACTGACAGACTAGTGCAGATTTATCAGGAAGTTTTAAGAGGTAAGACAGCCACAGGGGATTTCTCACATATCCCAGGTTAGCCAGAGGCTATGTGCATGTATGTCAGAGACCAAAGAGGGCCAAACGTACCCACACATTCCTGGCCAACAGAGCCTGTGCGCATGTGCAGAGGAGATGCGAAGCAATATTAAGGGGACCAACATATCTGTAATGAGTGTCCTAGAAGAAGAGGGTAGAGCAGAAAGAGAATATGGAATAGAGCAGAAAAAGTATTTGAAGATATAATGGCCTAAATCTTCCCAAATTTGATGAAAAAATTACACATCCTATCCAAGAAGCTCAATAAACCCTAAGTAGGATAATTAAAAAGAGATCCACACCTACATTCATATAGTCAAACTGTTCAAAGACTAAGACAAAACAAACAAACAAAAAACCATTCTTGAAAGCAGCAAGAGAGAAATAATTCACCATGTACAGGGGAACAACAATACAATGAACAGCCAACTTCTCATCAGAAACAATAAAGGTCAGAAGCAATGGAATGACATATTTAAGTTGCTAGAAGAAAAGAAAAATGTTTAAGTAAGAATTCCATATCTGGCTAAAATAATCCTTCAACATGGAAGTGAAATAAAGACATTCCCAGATAAACAAAGACTGAAAATATTTGTTGCTAGCACGTCTCCCTTATAAGAAATACTAAGTAAAGCCCTTCAGGCTAAAAGGAAGTGATCCCAGGTGTTAACCTGAATCCACAAAAAGCAACAAAGAGTGCCAGAAATGATAAATATGTGAGTAAATATATGTGTATTTTTTCTTATTGCTTCTCTTAGCTTCTCTTAAAAATACAAGATTGTTATAAGAAATAATTATATAACATCGTACATGTTTATGACACATATAGATGTAATATATAAGACAAGAATAGTACAAAAGAGAAGGGAAGAAAAGAAGTATTGGGGTAAATTTTCTATACCAGAATTAAAGCAGTATTATTCTGAAATAGATTGTGATAAGTTAAATGCAATGGTAATCTCTAGAGCAACTACTGAGAAAATAACTTGAAATAATACGGTAAAAAAAAATCAAGATAGGAATTCAAATTTTTATTTTTTAACTAAAATGTAATTATTTAACACAAAATAAATCAGTAGAGGAGGAACAGAAAAATGAAAAAGGCATTAAGAAAATAGAAAACAAATAGAGAAATGTCAGGTATAAATCCAGCCATATCGATAATCACATTAAAAGGGAATGGACCGAAAATCCCATTCAAAAGACAGAGATTGTCAGACTGGATAAAAAATCAAGATCCAACCAAATGCTGTCAACAGGAGACACACCATGGGTTCAAGGTCATAAATATACTGGAAGTAAAAAAGGTGGGAAAAGATTTCCCGAGCAAACAGTAACCATAAGACAGCTGGAGTGGCTATATTAGTACTAGAAAAAATAGACTTTAAGACAAGAAATATTACTAGAGACAAAGAAAGACATCTTATAATGATAAAATGCTTAATACATTAGGAAGTAACAATTATAAATATATATGCCTAACAACAGAGCCCCAAAATACATAAAGCAAAAATTGATGGAATTAAAGGGAGTAACAGACAATTCAACAATAATAATTGAAGATTTCAATACCTCACTTAGTAGATACAGGAAAAATACTTGACAAAATCCAATGCTAATCATGATTTTTAAAAAAGTTATCCTGGAACAATTGGATATCCATATGCAAAAAAATAAACTTAGACTCTTACCTCATGCCGTACACAAAAATTAACTCCAAATAGATCACAGTCAAATCATTAAACATAAAGTTAGCACAGGACCCCGCAATCCCACTCAAAGGTATATATGTAAGAGAATTGAAAACATGTCCACATAAAAACCTGTACACAAATGTTCATAGCAGCATTACTCATAAGAGCCAAAAAGTAGAAACAACCCAAATGTCCACCAACTGAGGGAGGGATAAACAAAATGTTGTGGATCCATACAGTGGACTAATATTCGGCCATGAAAAGGAATGAAGTTGTCATACATACTGCAACGAGGATGAATCTTGAAAACATTATGCTGAGTGAAAGAAGCCAGACACATGTCATATGATTCTATTTATATGAAATGTCTCGAATAAGCAAATCCAGAGAGACAGAAAGTAGATTAGTGATCTCCAGGGACTGGAGGGAGGGAGAAATGGGGAGTGACTGTGAATAGGTATGGGGTTTCTTTTTGGTGATGAAAATGTTCTGGAATTAGTGATATTTGCACAATTTTGTGAATATACTAGAAACATAGAATTTTACCTTTTTAAAGTGTGGACTTTATGGTATATGAATTATATCTCAATAAAGTTGTTATTTTTTAAAAAATGGATCACAGACCTAAAGGTGAAACCTGGTTGTCTGGGGCTGGGGCTAGAACTGAGTACTGACTGAAAATGAACTAGAGAGTTTGTTTGCAATGACGGAAGTGTTCTACAGTTGCATCGTGGGCAAGGTTACACTTTATAAATTTGCTAAAAATCATTGGATCGTTAATTTATTACAATGGCTGATTTTATGATATGTAGGTTTTGCCTCAATAAATCTGTTTTGAAAAATGAACCCACTGAAAACAGAAATTAAAATGTCACAATATATAGTGGGGGGGAAGTTGGGGTGGGAACTTATCTTAAAAATGAAACAAAGAAGGAGGATGGGAGGTACTGAATGTTCTGTTGCTCGACCTCTTAATGGGTTACAGTTTGTGAAAATTCATTAAGGTGTGTTCCTGTGATACGTGCACTTTTCTGTGTGCCTTTTGTACCGCAATAAAAAGTTTTTTTAAATGGCATGAGGGACAGGGAGGGACCATGAGCAAGCCAGTTACAAGTTACTGAAGCTGAGAGGCTCCGCTGAACAGTTGCCCTTGGCCCTCTATGAGATTTCTGCCTTGCTTATGGCTACCATTTTACAATAATACCCATTATTCTAGCTAGCCTGAGTGATTTTCTGTTTCTTACTATGAAAAAGTCTCACTAATACACCCACAAATATAACTACCAAAATGTCACCTCCAGGAGGACAGGGAATTTTGTACAATGCTAAATCCCAGTGCCTAGAACAATACCTGTCACACAGTAGGTTCTCAATGCACATTTCTTGAATGAGTAAACAAATGAATGAACAGAGGAGTAGTTCTAGAGGAAGGAAGGTGTAGGGGGAGAAACTTGTAAACACAGACATTTTTTAATGCAAACGGACCAACATGTCTACATTTCACAGGGATATGAACAAAAACATTGAGGGAGGGGGTGTGCCAGAGGATGAATAATGCCTCCAGGAGAATGTCAGGGAAGTGTGGCAGAGAGGAGACATGGGAGCTGGGTCTTGAAGGATGAGTAGGAGTTTGCCAGAGAAAGAATACAAGGGAGTGGAATAGACGGAGATAAACACAGACAAAAGCACATTGTTCCGAAAGAGGCTGGCATTCTTGGGGACCCTAAGAAGGCTCATGTGGCAGCAGTGCAGGGCTCTTATTTGAAGACAGGTGAGAGGTGGGGCTGGAGAGAGAAGCCGGGGGTAAATGGAGAGGATGACCTATTCCCAGCCAAGACATTCGGACTGACCCCTGCAGGAATCACAGCCGGGAGAGAATTTTAAGCAGGGGTCAAATTTGCTTTTTTAGGAATCTCATTTTGGCTGGAGCAAGGAGAGTTTCTCCTCTGAGTTCGTGGGCCATCTACTCTATTGGCCTCTACATTTCCTCTCCTTTCTGTCTCTTTCTCTCTGTCCATGTTTTCATGTCTAGATCTCTCCTCTCTGCCTGTGGATTTCTTTCCATTTTTCTCTCAAGACACCATTCACTGAAGATGTCCTCAACCCTTTACATCTTGGCTGTCCCCATACAGCTTTCATATTCCAGCTCCGTGACTCATTCATCCCCAGCCAGCTTTGGATCCTTAAGTAATCAAGATTTGCTCACCAGCTATAGAGGAAAAGGCTGGAGGAAGGAGGAGTGTCTGAGCCACCCTCTGCTTGGCCCAGAGGGAATGAGCCACCAGCCACCGAGGTCTGCACGGTACCAATGAACCGGAAATGCCACACTCCCCTCAGGCATCCTGATGTCACTCACAACACAGAAGGGGCAGTGGTTCAGAAGCCACTGTCCTTCCAGCCTCCTCCAGGAAAGCCTAACACCAATTTTCTGCTTTCTGCTCTGAAATGTTTCCTGGCATCTGCCCGCCCTCCCCAGCGGCTGGACAACTGGGTAATAGCCCTGCCATCGTGCTGAGCCTGGGACCCCTCTCCAGGACGATTCTCTCCCCTGGGACGAGAGGGTCAAGCTGCTCTTTTAGACATGACCTCGGAGATGTGCAGCAAGGGCCGGGGCCCAATTTATCACCACAGGGCTATAATTAGGTTTGTTAACATACAGTCGAGCATAGTCTTGTTGACTAGGAACTTAATCACGTTACTATTGAGTTCCTGTACGCATTGCTCCGGGTGACTGTTTTACTCGTAGAGTTATAGCCAAACCCAACGGGAGGAAATTAGCTTTGGACACAAGTTTGGAGGGGGGGTTCTTTTTCCTCCTGACTTTGTCTCTCTCTCCCCCCACACCTTCCATGTGAAAATATTTAGCAAACAGTGACAATGATGAAAAACAGTAGGAAACAAAATGTTCTACATTAGTATAAAACATGAAAAATGCAGCAAGGACCCTTAGTGGTACAACATGTGTTATGCTGGCTGGCAGTCCATTAGCGCTGATAGACATTTCACTTACCTAAGTCAAATATAACAGTCTAGTATTCATTAATATAAGAAGGGGCTGTGGAATCGGAGCTACCATCTGGCTGGGCCGACAGAATAATCTACAACTCATGATTAGGTCTAAGGAGTGGGGTTTCACTTTAATCTTTCTCATTGCTCGAAATTTCCATCTGCGCAGTTCGGCACATCATTTTTCTTCAAGACAAATGTGCTGTTTTTCATGTTCCAAAATTAGATCAGAAGAAAACGATTAATCATGTCACGGCCTGGGAAAGGAAACAAAGCTCCGATACTCTCCTGCTCTCCCTCCCGGTCCCCCCCAGCCCGCCCCTCCCTGGCCCTGGACGATTGCAAGTTTCGCTTTTTCCCCCAACCTCTGGGTTTTCCGCACAACTTTGGGAGACGCCACCGCCAGCCCGCAGGAGGAGGGTGGGACTGCAGGGAGAGGAGTTCGGGGCGCCCTGGGGCCCCGGCTGGGGGCGCCCTGCGTCTCCCCCAGGCCACCCGCGGGGGTCACCCTGGCCGCTCCTGCCCCGCCTTCCCCGGGGAGTCGGTCCCCGGGGCGCCGCCCTGGCCCGGGAGTGACAGAAAGGGCTTCGAGCCCGCCTCCCGCGCGTCCCCTCCGGCCGCCACAGCCCTGTCTGTCAGGCGGCTCGCAAGTCATAACAAATCCCTGGCGCGGAGCTGAAGCTGAGCATTTGCCGGAGCGTCATGGGGATGATGAATGACCCGCAGGCCTTTGAAGTGCTCTGCCAGTTCAGCTGGGTCCGCGGCGCTGACAGAGAAATATACACAACAGCGTAACCAATAATGAGAACATTAAACATTCCTGCGCCGTGACAGGCTGACAGGAAAACCCAGGCCCGCATCAATCATCGCGCAGATAGAACCTTGACAGTTGGCCCCTCACTGACACCCCCTCCCCAGCCTCGCGGGTCTCCCCGCTTTCTCTCGCTCCGACTCCCCGCAGCCCCCCCTCTGCCCCGTCCCCTCCTCTCTTCTTCTTCTCTTCTTCCCCCTTCTCCCCTCCTCCTGCGCCCCTCTGTCCCCTGCCCTCCGGTGACTGCCTTGGGGCCTCTCAGAGGTCAAGCGAGATTTGGGCCACGTCCCTTTTGTGAGGCTGCCCGTGTGTGGAACAATGAAGAGATGCCACATCGGGGTGAAAAGTGTGACGTCTAAATTTATAGTTAACAATTTCTGGCTTTTAACCTATGCAAAAATAATACGATCGCCGTATGTAAAACCTCATCTGGAAATATTATCAAAAGTCTAAAGCCAGGCCCCTGAGGACAGCAAGCCCCACACGAACCGCCTTCTCCCTCCTCTTGGGGGGGGTCTCTCTGGGAGTCTCCCCGTGTGACTTTGGCAAGAGACCCTTTTCTTTACGCTGGCCTCTTTCTTTTCAACTGAACTTATCTGACTGGGATCTGATTTCTGGTCTGTCTGAAAGGGAAAAAACAGCAGAGAAACACAAAGATCGCTTCCTTTTCCCCCGCCGGGAAATATCTGGTCAGATAAGGTGCACTAGATGGACCGTCCGCCCCCTTCCCTGAGGAGATGCTCGTGACCTCTTGGTGGCTTTCTGGATCCCCCCAAATCCTGTCTGGGTTTGGTTTGGGCCCCTACTCCCTGCATGTGAGGGTGGGGCAGCCTCCAGCCCTCTCACACACAGACTGTGCCTGCCAGGCCCGCTCCCCCTGGCCGGTGAGGGCCCGTGGAAGAGCCCTGGGCTGGTGGTCAGAAGCCAGGGTTCTAGTCCCAGCCGTGAGATTTTGGGCAAGTCCAGAACTTTTCTGGACCACAACCTGGGAATAAAAATCCCTACATCAGGGCTCTTACAGATCTCTACGTTCTCTAAATGCAAAGGGTTATTTTTCCTCCTTTTATTTTTGGAGCGCCCCCCTCCCCACCCATTCTTGGCTTTTGAGAAGAGAAAAAACTCCTTGACTTTCCAAAAAGTCACGAAAAACTCCCTACAGCCTATGGACACACACACACACACACACACACACACACACAGATGGTGAGCGGAGGAGGGGAGGGCCACTCAGTGGTCATCCAAGGACAGAGGGTGTATGAGGGGTCTGATCGGGGCCTGGGGGGAGGAGATAGGGAGGCCAGTGCTTGTGCTTTGAGAAAAGGCTCAATAATGAACAGGACCCTTCAAACGCTTTTGCATATTGGTTCAGCAGAGCCAGCTCAGGTGTGAAGAAAGAGCATCTGTTGAAGCAGCGTCTCCTCCACACTGTAGAGCAGCACGTCCCTTCCTTCCTGCCCACCTGGCAAGGCCAGCTCCATTCCCACTGCCTCCAAGGAGCTTGTTCCATGTGTCCTGGCCCACGTGAGCCCTCCTCTGATGTCCTATGTTACCTGGCCCAGCTGAGCAACTTGCCTGCCCAGCTAGACTTGAAGTACTTGAGGGCAGGGTGGCGCCATGCTTTGCTGTCTTCTGGGTCACTGACCAGCCTGGTGCCTTGTTCTGAAGTGCCTGTCCCACCCACAGCCCCCTTCTCTAAGGAACGGCCCCACCAGGCCTCCTGAACTGGAACACCTGAGAGGCCATGGCTATACTATATAACCCTACCCCTTGCCACAGCTGATTGGTCCAGTATTTAACCCCATTCCTGCAACTAATCAGATTCTCTCTTCCTTGAAAAATTTGAATGTAGCCACAGGTGGGGTTGAGCTCTTGAAAGTCACATAGTGTTTGGGGCTGGGGCAGCCATTTTGAGCCATGTACATACATGTTGAGGAGAGAAAAAAACCCAAAGTGGATGTTCAAAGGAAAGCAAGAGGATGAGGAGGTGGACAAAAAGCAGCAGCCATGAGATATCAGGTAGACCAAGAGAAGACAGCTTAGCTTCAATTCCTGACTTTCCAGTGCCTCTCCCTGAGGCTTGGGTATACTGTTTCTTGCCCTTAGACGCCTGTGAGATAGCCAGCCACTGGAAAAGAGATATCACTCAGGCCTGGCCAATCACTCTATCCCATCTTCCTGACTTAAGTGATTGGTCCAAGGACAGGCATGTGACCCATGTTGGGCCAATCAAAGCCCTTCCCTGGAATTTTATATATTAATCCTGAAAGAGAGATGTTCTTCATTCATTTTGGATTTAGTAATGTAAGGCTATGACCCCAGAGCTTCTAGCACCATGGCTGCCACTGCCTGGAGGAAACCAATCTATTATAGGAACAAATGAGGCCAATCAGAGCAGCAGAGCCCACTGACATCAAGTCCCAATGACTTCTTCAGGTCCCCGGATCTAGTCAAGCCTGAAGCCTGCCCCACATTTGGCCTTCCCAGCAGGCGAGCCAGTTCATTCCCTTTCTTGCTTAAACTAAATGTAGTTTGATTTCTTTCTCTTGCAACCCAGGAGAGTCCTCATACTGGTGTTCAGGGGACATATCAATTTAGGATTCATCTAAAATCAATAAATGACTCTACCCTCTTTTTATGTATGTGTACATGAATAAGAACCCATGAGGCACAGAGCAAGGAGGGCCATGATCCCCTCTATAACCTCACCCCTCACTCCAAGGAGTCAATCTGAACAGCTGTCTGCATGTTCCCAGGCCAGGGCCAAGTAGCTTGGAGTTCTGAGCCTGGCAGGAATGGTACTTTCCTATCTCTGTGCTTTGTCCCCATCCCCAGGCAAGAGGGGACAGGTACTGGGTCAGGAGCAGAGCCAACGAGAGTGGTGGTCCTCACTGCCTCTGAATGAAGCTGTTTGGCCTTCCAGCCCAAAGCCAGGGCTCAAGCTGACACTTTGTATACCTTGGACACAGCCACAAGTCTCACTCTTCAGATACTTTTTTCATCTCAGAAGGTCCTTTAGAGCTAAAAATGGACCTCTGGGTGTTCATGCTCATTCTAGTTCTGGTCTGATGACAAGGTTCCTGGACAAATGGGAAAGACCAGGGTGGCAGCAGTTAAAGTGAAAAATGATTGGAGGGTTTTAGGTGACTGCAAGCTTAAGATGAGCCAACTCTGTGTGATTCTGCATCTTAAGAAAAATAAAGAAATGAGTCAGTTAGGCTAGAGCATCATGTTCAAGTGATGTTTTAAGAGTTCAAGAAACAGTAACACAGGTGAAGGTGATGAGCAATTGGGAAATCCAGTATTGGAAAAAGAGGGGAAAGAACATAGGAGGGAGAAGTGACATCTCCATCAACACAGAGAGGGTCGCTCATGCCCATTCTCCAGGAAGTGGCTGTGGACCCCCCGGCACAGGCTGGCACACGGATGGCACTCAAGAGCACTCATTTCCGGCCAGGTGCGGTGGCTCACGCCTGTAATCCTAGCTCTCTGGGAGGCTGAGGCAGGCGGATTGTTTGAGCTCAGGAGTTCGAGACCAGCCTGAGCAAGAGAGAGACCCCGTCTCTACTAAGAATAGAAAGAAATTAAATGGACAACTAAAAATATATAGAAAAAAATTAACCGGGCATGGTGGCGCATGCCTGTAGTCCCAGCTACTCGGGAGGCTGAGGCAGAAGGATCGCTTGAGCCCAGGAGTTTGAGGTTGCTGTGAGCTAGGACGACGCCACGGCACTCTAGCCGGGGCAACACAGCAAGACTCTGTCTCAAAAAAAAAAAAAAAAAAAAGAGGACTCGTTTCCTTCTAGCTTGTCCAGGCCTCATTCACCAGTGGCAGAAGCAGAGCCAATGAGATGACCTTACAGAGAGGCAGTTTTTATCACAATCTAAGAACTTTCTGACAATCTCAATTATGCAGCAATTGGAATGGGTCCCTTTGTAAGGTAGTGACCTCCACATCACTGCAGATATTCAAGCAGAGGCTGGATAATTAGCTCACAGGGCTGCTATAGAAAGAATCCCTAAATTGAATGGATATCGGGCTTTCAGGGGTCTTTTTCAATTCAATGATTTCTACAGCCTCAGTTGCTCCCTCTTCCTAATACTATGGGTGTGATAAGTGGATTTTTCCAAACATGTGGCTGGTTGTATTTTCAATGATAGCTGCAGCAACATCTCATGCTGCACACGTTCTTCTTACAGTATAACTTTGCCTCTCCCCATGAAGAGGAGGAGGCTAATTCCCACCCTGTTCAATCCAAGCTGGCTTGTGACTGCTTCCGCGAATAGAATGTGGCAGAAGGGACACTGAATGACTTCCGGGACTAGATTAGAGAGGCATGCAGCTTCCAGTGGCTCTTTGGGGATTCTTGTTCCTAGAATCTAGCTGCCATGCTGTGAGGTAGCCCAAACTAGCCTGTGCAGAGAGTTCATATGGAGAGGCCCATGGAGGTATCTGACCCCTAGTACAGCCGAGGTCCTGCTGACAGCCAGCATCATTCTCCAAAAGTGAATGAAAGTTTGTTCATAGCAGCATTATTTGCAATAGCTAAAATATGGAAGCATTACAAGTGTCCATCGATGGATGCATGGGTAAGGAAAATGTGGTATACACATCCAGTGAAATATTATTCAGCCTTAAAAAGGAAGGAAATTCTGCAATATGCTACAACCTGGATGAACCTGGGGGACATTATGCTAAGTAAAATGAGCCAGTCACAAAAAAGACACATACTGTATGATTCCACTTCTATGA